>NC_092768.1:6966238-7043738 GCF_047496795.1 Chiloscyllium punctatum | reverse complement strand
CACAGTGACACACACACACACGCATTCACACAAACAGAGCCACACACACGCACTCACACAAACACAAGTCCCCAAAACACATACACATGCACTCACACAAACAGAGCCACACATAACTCCCCCAACACACACACACATACACATGCACTCACACAAACACAAGCCCCCAACACACACACACGCACATGAACTTACACAAACAGAGCCACATACACATACACTCACACAAACACAGATGCCCCCTCCCCCCACACACACCCACACACACATACACACACACACACACACACAGCTGTACACACACAGTGCCAGACAGACAGCTACACACTGAATCACACACAGGAAAGGGCTCACAGTGCACACAGTGCACACAGAAGCAAACCCTTATGCAAATGCAGACACACATGCACACATTCGGATGGCATGGTGGCTCAGTGCTTGGCACTATTGCCTCACAGCACCAGGGACCTGGATCTGATTCCCATCTTCGGTGACTGTCTGTGAGGAGTTTGCACATTCTCCCTGTGTCTGCGTGGGTTTCCTCCGGGTGCTCTGGTTTCCTCCCACAATCCAAAGATGTACAGGTCAGGTGAACTGGCCATGAGAAATGCCCGTGGTATTAGGTGCATTAGTCAGGGGTAAGTATATGGTAGGGGAATGAGTCTGGGTGGGTTACTCTTCGGAGGAAGTGAGGACTGCAGATACTGGAGATCAGAGCTGAAAAATGTGCTGCTGGAAAAGCGCAGCAGGTCAGGCAGCATCCAAGGAGCAGGAGAGTCGACGTTTCAGGCATAAGCCCTTCTTCAGGAATCCTTCAGGAATGCATTCCTGAAGAAGAGCTTATGCCCGAAACGTCAATTCTCCTCCTCCTTGGATGCTGCCTGACCTGCTGCGCTTTTTCCAGCAACACATTTTTCAGCTCTTACTCTTCGGAGGGTCAATATGGACTTGTTGGGCCGAAGGGCCTGTTTCCATACTGTAGGGAATCTGATCAAACACACAGCTGCACACATCTACATACACACACACCCAGCTACTAACTATATAGTAATCCCATCTCTCAGATTAGGAACACCTCAATCCCATTAAAAAAAATGTGCTTCGCGGTACACTGCAGGCAGGTAGATTGGGGAGTGTTTGTGACCAAGGATCAAACATGCCTCGTTATTCCCACCTCCGACAGGAATTTTGAAGAATCTCACAACATTACCTCTCCCTAACCCTTCTGTCAAAATGCAACACCTCCTGCTTCTCTGTATTAAATTCAATCTGCATTGTCTGCCTGTTATTCAAACCTATCCAATGCCCTGTTGCAACTGATTGACCATGGCCTTGGATAATTCGTCAAACCTGACCTGACACTAACCCCCTTATTCCATGAACCTTAATTTTGCTCACCAGCCTCTTATTCGGCATCTTGCTAAGTTCTCTTTTCAAGCATTCACGCAGACAACATATTCTGTATGCCCTCCATCATGTTGCTTCATCAAGAATTTCAATTACTTTTGTCGAACACAATCTGCTTTATCCAAATCCATGCTGGATTCCCTTCCATAACTCAAACCTTTCCAAGTTCCTGTTAGCTCTTGCTAATTATCAGTTCTGAAACTTCAACCATTAATGAATTAACAAACCTGGGAATGTTCTTCCCCCCTTTGTGCCACGAATCTCATTTCTTTTTTTCTGGTGTGCGACCAATTTAGTACCTCAGCCTCGGTGTATTGAGTTCCTCTTTTACTTTGGCATGCATCTTTTTGCGCTGTCAGAACAAACACAGTGAACACTGTAACATTCAGGGGACAAACAATTCCAAGGAGTTGCTATGTACAAGTCCCACTGCTGATTGCGATATTTGACTGTTCCAAAATATCAACCGCATTCAAGGTTGTCTGGGAACAAGGGCGGAGCTTCATAGAATCCCAACGGTGCAGAAGCAGGCCATTTGACCCATCAACTCTACACCTACCCTCCACAGAACAACACATACAGACCCACCCCATTCCTGCAAATCCACCCAGTCTGCACATTGCAGGCAATTTAGCATGGCCAATCCACCCAACCTATGCATCTTTGGATTGTGAGAGGAAGCTGGAGTACCCAGAGGAAACCCACGCAGACACAAGGAGAACATACAAACTGCATGCGGACAGCTGCCAGAGGGTGGAAACAAACCCAGGTCCATGGTGCTGTGAGGCAGGCAGCAGTGCTAACCAATGAGCAACTGTACTGTCTTCCTTTCGTCTCTTATAAGACATAGGAGCAGGAGTAGGCCTTTGAGTCCGCCAAGTCGGCTCCACCATTCATTCCCCTGATGGTGACCTGATAACCCTTTTGCAAAGTTTTCAACAGCTCACTCAAAACATCTCAGGAGGCGCTGAAGGACAGTTCCTGGGTTAAAGAAGACAGAAAGGAAGGGAGGAAAGCTTCAGGCAGATAAGAACTGTGATGCTGTAATGCTGAAGGCACAAAATAATGGCACCTCGCTCCATGAAGTGTGCTTGGATGGTTTTTGTGCCATTAAGGAGTTAGTAGGCAGCTGTGTGTCGGAGGCAAGCATCTGGGAGAGTCCTGTTACCCCTAATAGTTGTGAGTGAGGGCAAAGGAAACCCACAAGCAATATTAGCTTTGTGCAACTGAGTCATAGTCATACAGCACAGAAACAAGGCCTTCGGTCCAAGCAGTCAATGCTGACCATAAGCCCAAGTTAAACTAGTCCCACCTGCACATCCTTTCAAACCTTCCTTATTCATGTACTCATCCAAATGATCAGAGGAATAGATAGAGTAGACAGTCAGAAACTTTTTCCCCGGGTACAACCGAGTGTTACAAGGGGACATAAATTTAAGGTGAAGGGTGGAAGGTATAGGGGAGATGTCAGGGGTGGGTTCTTTACCCAGAGAGTGGTGGAGGCATGGAATGCGCTGCCCGTCGGAGTGGTAGAGTCAGAATCATTGGCGACCTTTAAGCGGCATTTGAATAGGTACATGGATGGGTGCTTAATCTAGGTTAGAAGTTCGGCACAACATCATGGGCCGAAGGGCCTGTTCTGTGCTGTATTGTTCTATGTTCTATGTCTCTTAAAAGTTGTGAGTGTACCCGCATCCACCACTTCCTCTAGAAGTCCATTCCATACACGAACCACACTCTGTAAAAAAGTTGCCCCTCATGTTCTTTATAAATCTTTATCCTCTCACCTACAAACTATGCCCCCTCATCTTGAAATGCCTCAGCCTAGGTAAAAGACACCTGACCTATACCTCTCTATAAACCTTTACCAACCTCTGTCAGGTCACCCAGATGAGAGCTCCGGAAGCAAAGCCAGGGGTAGGACTGGAATTGTGAAGTCTGCTGGTTGTGAAAAGTTAGCGCTGTGCCTGTCAGTAAGTGCTGGGGGTGCAGTTTCCAAGAATCCAGGGGAATGCAGCCCCAGGCAAGGAAGATGAGCAGTCAGAACATGGGACATCCCATGTCAGAGCTACTTTTGAGGGACTTTTGCCCCAGTGACACTGAAGGAATAGGCGATTTATTTCCAAGTCGGGGTGGTGCGTGCACTGGAGGGGAACTTGCAGTTGGTGGCACTCCTATGTAAGTGCTGCCTTTACGCTTCAAGGCTGGAATGATGATTTTATAAGGAATGGCACTGAGCAACCAGACCCAGAAGCCTCGAATCTGGATTTGGAAAATTCTCATTTAAAACGCTGGCAGGAGCATGACAGCATTTTGACTGATGGCTTTTATGAAAATCACAATTACAATCTGCAGCAATGCAATTAGTAACTTGTCAACCCAGCGAAATTCAAAATCACCTCCAAGGCAACCAGACAGTCCGGGACATGCACTAAGGAAATGTCTAGTGCTGGGAACAGTCATGATGTGGGACTTGTCAGAGATCCTCATCTTTGACAGTCACGCATATTCACACTGTAATCTCCCTCCACACCAAACCGTCCCCATTCATGTCTCTAATCCTCCTGCCTCTTTTGCACCTCTCTCCCTCCCCTCTCTCCCCGTTCTTTCTTCATCACCCTCCCCTCTTCTCTCTATCGCATAGTCGCAGATCCTGATAACCAGAACGTCAGAGAGACAGAGCAGGCAAACGTGAGGGTGTATCAGCAAATAAGGTCAGAGCAGGAAAAAATATACAAAATACCTGAAATTAAAGGTATTAAAAAGTCGTTGTCCGAATTAACGTAGACTTCATCATAAAATTAAGTGAGTCTGAAACTATTACAGCGATGTGGTTACAAAGTGACCAGGACTGGGACTGGAATATTTCAAAAATAAAAGATGAAAAATAAAGCAGGTGGGATTCTGCTCGTAAAGAATGAGATCGGTGCAGCAGGGAGAAATGATCTTGGCTCGGAATACCAAGATGTAGACTCAGTTTCAGTGGCAATAAGAAATAGAGAAAGGAAAATGTCACTGGTGAATGAGGTGAATGAGGTCCTGAAACTAGTTAGTTTATAGTGGGGGCTTGTAAATTACATACTGCAATCATCATCGGAGATTCTAATCTTCCAGTTGATTGGATGAATCAAATCAGAAAAGATAGCCTAAAAGATGTGTTCATACAGAATATTCTGGTCAGTTTCTTTGAAGACTATGTTCTGGAACCCACCAGGTAGCCAGGTATTGTAGATCTGGCAATGTATAATGGTACACAATGACTTAATAACCTCCTCCTAGAAAATGATCCTCAAGGTAAGTATGTTTATAATGTAATAGAAGTTCACTTTGTCACCAGAAAACCTCTAGAAAGAGTTAACAATAAACCAGTTAACATTCCATGTAGGATAATGTTAGTTTCTATTGTACTGGGTGCGATAGCATAGCTTTTAAAAATCCATAATGTGAATATGGATCATTCCTGATGAAGTGCTTGTGCCTGAAACGCTGATTCTCCTGCCCCTCCTCGGATGCTGCCTGACCTGCTGTGCTTTTCCAGCACCACTCTAATCTAGATTCAGTACATGAGATCATGACTGACAACCTTATTAAGGTTCTTTGAGGAGGTTACATGCAAAATCAATAAAGGGAAACGAGTGGATGCAATATATTTGGATTTCCAGAAGGTGTTTGATAAGGTACCACATGATCGGCTATTTAATAAGAGCCCACGGTGGCAGAGGTAGCATATCAACATAACAGATTGACTGACTAATAGAAGACAGTAAATTGGGATAAACAACCATTATTAGAATGGCAACCTGCAAATAATGGAGTACCACAGGGATCAGAGCTTGTCCACAATTGGTTGCAATACGTATTCATGATTTGGATGGGGAAAGTGAACATACAATAGACAAGTTTACAGATAACACAAAAGCAGGTGGGAAGGCAAGTGATGAGAATGACACAAAGGGTCTGCAGCGGGACACAGATAGGCTCAGTGAATGGGCAAGACTTGGCAGATGGCATAGAATGTGGGAAAATGGGAGGTTATGCATATTGGCAGGAAGAAGAGAATGCTTCATATTATTTAAATGTAGAAAGACTGCAGAAAGCTGCAGTAGAGGGATTTGGAAGTCTTTGACCATGAATCAGCAACCATAAAAGTTCAGTTGATAATAGGGAAAAGGCAAATGGAATGCTGACCTTTATTTCACAGGGAATGGAATATGAAAAGAGGGAAATCTTGCTAAAATGGTTCAAGGGACGGGTTAGACCACATCTACAATACTAGGGAACAGTTTTGGTCCCCTTACCTGAGGAAGGACACATCATCATTGGAGTTATCCAGAGAAGGTTCACTTGGCTGATACCAGACGTGCAGGAACTGGCTTACGAAGAGTGGTGAGTAGGTTCTTGCTGTGCTCAGCAGAGTTTAGAAAAATGAGAGGAAACCCGATTAAAACAGAATATTCTTTGGGGACTTGACAGGACCAGATGCGGGGAGGTTGTTACTCTTTGTAGGAGAGTCTGTGGTCACGGTTATCTGAGAATGAGGGGTCACTCAGCACGGATAGCAATAAGGAGGGATTTCTTGTCTCAGAAGGTAGTGAATCTGTGGAATTCTTAATCACAGGGGGCTGTCAAGGCTGGGTTATTAAGTATATCCAAGGCTGAGATTGATTGATTTTTAATCAGTGATGGAGTCAAGGGTTACGGGGAAAAAGGAGGAAAGTGGATTTGAGTATTATCAGAACTGTCATGATTTCATTGAGTGGCATAGCAGATTCAATGGGCTGAATAGCCCAGTCCTTCCTGTAATGATAGGAACAAGGTGAGTAAGCTGGACCTCATGGAATGTCCAGCTTTTGACCTGATTGAAGCTTTTGACCTGCTCCCATCGGGGAGCCCTGGCTGACACAAAATGATGAATGCCAGGGATATTGGGCCTCATGAATACCAGACTTGGTGAGAGGCGGTGCCTCTGTCAAAGGCTATGCACTTGTAAATAAAGGCTGGTTGGTGATGGGATGCTGGCCTCTGAAGAGTTATTGCACTGCCCTCTTGTCTTATGAGTCTTAAAGCTGTGTGGTGTCATTCTCAAAGGCCTGTCAGTAGATGCAGGGTCATTTCCCTTGAAACACACGAGTTGCGGGGTCATTCCTACCAACCCCCTCCTTGTAGTGGGTCATTGCCATTGATTGTCTCCGGAGGAATCAAGGCAGCACAGCAAGTTCCAAAAAAAACAGCAGCGTGAAAATCACCAGAGGATCCATTTCACTGACGCCAGTTGAGGGATAACTATTGCCCAGGATACCAGGGATAACAGTCTTACTCTTCTATGATATAATGGGGGAATGGGGTGGGGGTGGAGAACAGCACAGTGGCTCAGTGGTTAGCAACAGCAGTAACAATGAAGGGTATGTAGGTTAGTCTGATCTTAGGGTAGGACAAGAGAACAGCACAACATCGGGTGGCCCAGTGGTGAGCACTGCTGCCTCACAGCACCGGGAACCCAGCCTCAAATGACTGTCTGTGTGGAGTTTGCACATTCTCCCTGTGTCTGTGTGGGTCCCCCCTCTGGGTGCTCCGGTTTCCTCCCACAGTCCAAAGATGTACAGGTCAGGTGAATTGGCCCTGCTAACGTGTCCACAGTGTTCAGGGACGTGTCGGTTGGGTGCATCAGTCAGGGGTTAAATGTAGGTGAATGGGTCTGGGTGGGTTACCCTTCAGAGGGTCAGTGTGGACTTGTTGGGCCGAAGGGCCTGTTTCCACACTGTAGGGAATCTATGAAAGGAACGGGCTGGATCTTTCAAGGGAAGTGCTGCTTGTATCATCCTGGAATGTCAGTGGGGAAATGACAGGCCAAAGGAAATGCCAGGCCCTCACAGGTGAGGTACTGCGGAAGGAGCCCACAGTCTGTGTTAAACTCCTCAGCTCAGAGGGAGAAGTTTCCAACATCAGGGGGTGCTGGCAGCAGTAATATCAGCAGCGCCAAGGGATCAGCAGTGGCCATTGGTGGGACTGCAATTAGTCGCAGGACAAAGACAAGTCGGAGGTACTCGAGGGTTTGACCACTTTGGGGGAGAAGGTATGGAACGAGATTGCTTCACATTAGCCCTAAATGGACCAGCCAGTCACCATCACACCTATCTTTAATGGGATCCTGCTGTGCGAAAGTTGACTGCCACCTTTCCTACCATGCTCTTCAAGAAAGGTTTGGTTGTAACATGCGTTGGGATGCCATGGGGGTCACAGAAGGCAATGTATCAAGTTGAGCCAAGGGGCTCTGGTGGTGCAGTGATGGTGTCCCTACCTCTGAGCCAGGGGCCCACAGTTGAAGTCCCACCCCACTCTAGCAGTGTGTCATAGCATGTCTGGGCAGGCTGGTATGACATTTTAAAATAATCTATCAATTTCAGGGAAACTTTTCACCACAAAACCCTCTTTAATTTTCTTCATTCTCTACGTATTTCTCTCCCTTTCAGAAGAAGGGGACTAAAGCAGCAGTAACAGCAAATGTGGAATTAGCTGAAGAGCGCTGGGAGAAATTCTTTCTCGACGTTGGAGTTGTGCTGGGCTGCAACGTGTTCGTACTTTTCCACATCTGCATCTATCTTGTAATTAAAATGAAGGGTGAACATGCCTCCTGGTAGCTCCCCAGGGAGCAGCAACAATAGAAAATCCCACCCTCTGTAAGTGGGCCCAGTAGGAAGGGTCTGTCATCCGATTTTCCCGTACATTAATTCCTTTGAAGGTATGAGTTTCACTGACCTTTCACCCCTGTGGTTGCTAAGGTGGTCATTTGGAAGTGAAGCAAAAATCTGTTGATTTTCCCTCCCATTGTTCCTTGGAAGTTGGTAGTGGACAATTATCCACTCTGTTGTTAAGCATTAGGTACTGGAGGAAGGTACAATTTCAGTATTTAAAAGGCATTTGGATGGGTACATGAATAGGAAGGGTTTAAAGGGATATGGGCCAAGTGCTGGCAAAAGGGACTAGATTAGGTTAGGATAGCTGGTCGGCGTGGACAAGTTGGACCGAGGGGTCTGTTTCCGTGCTGTACACCCCTATGACTCTATGATTCTCCAGAAGTCACCAATCTCCAGGGACCTGGTGAGGGAGAAGAATGACATGAAACTTAGTGTTTGATTTATTGGAAGGCTCTGAAGTCACTCTGGAAGCATTTTCGAGTCTGGGTGAGAGGTGAGAGAAGAGGCAGCGAGGTTTACGAAGGGGATGCCGGAGCTTAAGGGCCATGCAGCTGAAACCATGAGCACCAATGGTGGGGAAACAGAAAGAGGAGGCACAAAAACCTCTGAGACAACTGTAGGGTTCAACAAGAATGCAGAGAGCTGCCAGAGGGAAGTGGTGGAGGCTGGTCCAATTACAACACTTAAGAGGCATCTGGATGGGTATGTGAATTGGAAGGATTTAGCAGGATGTAGGCCAAGTGCTGGCAAATGGGACTAGATTAATTTAGGATATCTGGTCACATGGATGAGTTGGACCGATGGGTCTGTTTTTGTTCTGTTCATCTCCCGGATTCTATCACTCTGTGAGAAGGGTACTTGGGGATTGGCAACATGACCCTGGGAGACCTGAAAACATAGGGATAAGAATTTTAAGTTTGAGGCACTATTGGACTGAGGTAAGCTTCCCCTTGATGAGAGATTACAGACAATAGGTAGGTATGTAGAGCTGAGGTTAAAATCAGAGCAGCCACAGCCTAAATATAGAGCAGGATAGCTCAAAGGTCCAGGTGGCCTAAACTTGTCCCTTTTTCATATGTTTCACTTCCCAACATGCGCACATTCACTACATCCCCCTCTGTCAACATTGTTGGAGAGGAGTAGCAGAGTCCGCAGAGAGTGAAACAAAGTTAATGCTTCAAATCAAGTATGACTCTTCTTTCGAATCATTGAGCAGAAGCTGAATGGAACTAGACACATAAAGCCTGTGGATACAAGAACAGGTCAGAGGTTAGGAATACTGCAGTGGGTAACTCTCTTCCTGACTCCTAAAACCTGTCCACCATCTACAAGGCACAAGTCAGTGTGATTGAATATTCCCTATTTGCCTGGATGGGAGCAGCTCTAACAGCACTCAAGAAACTTGACAGCATCAAGAACAAAGAAGTTGGATTGGTACCACATCCACAAGCATGCACTCCTCCAACACTGACGCTCAGTCGCAGCAGTGTGTACCATCTATAAAATGCACTGCAGTAACTCGTCAAGTCTCCTTCAACAGCACCTTCCAGATTAACTGTCTTCACTGATGAAGGGCTTATGCCCGAAACGTCGCTTCACATGCTTCTCACAAGCTGCCCGACCTACTGTGCTTTTCCAGCACCACACTCTCGACTTGGGACTGTCTTCTCTGTCAAGGACAAGGGCAGCAGGTTCAAGAGAATGTCACCACCTGCCCATTCCCCTCCAAGCCATTCACCATGCTGACACGGAAACATATCGCTGTTCCTTCGCTGTCGCTGGGTCAAAAAAACCTGGTGTTTGATGGAGTTGGGAAACGATCCTCAATGGCTATGAAAAAAAAACCCATCTCACTAAAGAATGTTGTTTGGAAATAGAGATCTTTCGTCCTGAGCCAGTCTGGCCGATATTGTCTCTGGCCCCGTAACAATGTGCTTGATTGCCATCAGCAATGGACGAACAATCCACTGGGGCGGCACAGTGGCACAGTGGTTAGCACTGCTGCCTCACAGCGCCAGGGACCCGGGTTCAATTCCCGACTCAGGCGACTGACTGTGTGGAGTTTGCATGTTCTCCCCGTGTCTGCGTGGGTTCCCTCCGGGTGCTCCGGTTTCCTCCCACAGTCCAAAGATGTGCAGGCCAGGTGAATTGGCCACGCTAAATTGCCCATAGTGTTAGGTAAATGTAGGGGAATGGGTGGGTTGCGCTTCGGTGGGTCGGTGTGGACTTGTTGGGCCGAAGGGCCTGTTTCCACACTGTAAGTAATCTAATCTAATCTAGTTACTTCGACAAGTATGCAATAGAAAAGTCATGATTTGGAGACGCAGGTGTTGGACTGGGGTGTACAAAGTTAACAATCACCCAACACCAGGTTATAGTCCAACAGGTTTATTTGGAAGCACACTAGCTTTTGGAGCACTGCTCCTTCTTCAGGTGGTTGTGGATTCTCAGGTGATTTTTAACAGAAATGTCACACCAGGTGAAGTGCAGTGTTCAAGAAGGTGACATACCCATCATCTGGGACTTACTTAGCAATACCTATGAAAACATAAAATTGTAAGGCCTACATTCGAGTGGAGAATCGTCACATCACTGTTAAAATTCTTTTAAGATGCCCCTTCCCGAATATCATTTAAAATCATGACAAGAAGAAAATCAAAAGCTCCAGCCACTCGAACCTCCATGTTTGAGGTGACAAGTGATCAATTTAAATGATTTCCATCCCAGTGACAGTACTGTGCCCAGAGCATTTAGCTTCCAGTGCTTGAGAAATCATATTATTCTTAAAGCTCAGGTATAAATCAGTCATTAAAGATCAATCTTCCAAATTCACTAAAATCTATTGCACTGAAGGCAATTCAATATGAGCTCCTGCAACTCATGGCAAATGTTTATGCTCTCCACTTTCAGTTCTTGGCGTGTTGTCGACTTTGTGATGATGACTAATCTTATTGCCAGGAAACTGAACAATTTTCCTTTACAATGCTGCATCATGGATTACAGAGAGAGAAAAACTCCCTCTGCACCATCCCCATCAAACACTCCCAGGACAGGGACAGCACGGGGTTAGATACCGAGTAAAGCTCCCTCTACACTGTCCCCCATCAAACACCCCCAGGACAGGGACAGCACGGGGTTAGATACAGAGTAAAGCTCCCTCTACACTGTCCCCCATCAAACACCCCCAGGACAGGGACAGCACGGGGGTTAGATACAGAGTAAAGCTCCCTCTACACTGTCCCCATCAAACGCTCCCAGGACATGGACAGCACGGAGTTAGATACAGAGTAAAGCTCCCTCTACACTGTCCCCCATCAAACACTCTCAGGACAGGGACAGCACGGGGTTAGATACAGAGTAAAGCTCCCTCTACACTGTCCCCCATCAAACACCCCCAGGACAGGGACAGCATGGGGTTAGATACAGAGTAAAGCTCTCTCTACAGTGTCCCCATCAAACACCCCCAGGACATGGACAGCACGGAGTTAGATACAGAGTAAAGCTCCCTCTACACTGTCCCCCATCAAACACTCCCAGGACAGGGACAGCATGGGGTTAGATACAGAGTAAAGCTCCCTCTACACTGTCCCCCATCAAACACTCCCAGGACAGGGACAGCACGGGGTTAGATACAGAATAAAGCTCCCTCTACACTGTCCTCATCAAACACTCCCAGGACAGGGACAGCACAGGGTTAGATACAGAGTAAAGCTCCCTTTGCACTGTGCCCGTCAATCACTCCCAGGACAGGGACAGCATTGAACATAATATGTACAATATTTTCCTTGATGGAATGTCAACAAATATTTGGAAAACAACAGCTTCTGAGTTGCTGCTGGGAATAGAATGGCACTGAATGCACAAGGTTGAGAAAACATTTTGAAATAATCAGGGTGGGGGGGAAGGGAAAGCCCTTTCTGATCATCTTTTGTTATTTGGCTCCTCAGATAGCACCTTCCAAACCCACGACCACTTCCACTTGGGAGGACAAGGGCAGCAGGTACATGGGAGCACCACCCCCTGCAAGTTCCCCTCCAAACCACTCACCATGCTGACTGGCAAATATATTGTCAATACTTCAATGTCGCTGGGTCAAAATCCTAGAATTGCCTCCCTGAGGGCATTAAAGAGATGACTACCAAATAAACGTGATTTGGAGGTGCCGGTGTTGGACTGGGGTGGATAATGTTCAAAAACACACAACACCAGGTTACAGTCCAACAGGATTATTTGGAGGCACTACCTTTCGAAGCGCTACTTCTTTATCAGGGTGATTGTGGAGACACCCTTTACTCTGTATCTAACCCCGTGTTGTCCCTGTCCTGGGAGTGTTTGATGGGGGACAGTGTACAGTAAGCTTTACTCTGTATCTAACCCCGTGTTGTCCCTGTCCTGGGAGTGTTTGATGGGGACAGTGTAGAGGAAGCTTTACTCTGTATCTAACCCTGTGTTATCCATGTCCTGGGAGTGTTTGATGGGGGACAGTGTAGAGGGAGCTTTACTCTGTATCTAACCCTGTGTTGTCCATGTCCTGGGAGTGTTTGATGGGGACAGTGTAGAGGCAGCTTTACTCTGTATCTAACCCTGTGTTATCCATGTCCTGGGAGTGTTTGATGGGGGACAGTGTAGAGGGAGCTTTACTCTGTATCTAACCCTGTGTTGTCCATGTCCTGGGAGTGTTTGATGGGGACAGTGTAGAGGCAGCTTTACTCTGTATCTAACCCCGTGCTGTCCCTGCCCTGGGAGTGTTTGATGGGGACAGTGTAGAGGGAGCTTTAACCTGTATCTAACCCCGTGCTGTCCATGTCCTGGGAGTGTTTGATGGGTTCAGTGTAGAGGGAGCCTTACTCTGTATCTAACCCCGTGCTGTCCCTGTCCTAGGAGTGTTTGATGGGGACAGTGTAGAAGGAGCTTTATTCTGTATATAGCTGTCCCTGTCCTGGGAATGTTTGATGGGGGACAGTGTAGAGGGAGCTTTACTCTGTATCTAACCCCGTGCTGTCCCTGTCCTGGGAGTGTTTGATGGGGGACAGTGTAGAGGAAGCTTTACTCTGTATCTAACCCTGTGCTGTCCCTGTCCTGGGAGTGTTTGATGGGGACAGTGTAGAGGGAGCTTTACTCTGTATCTAACCCCGTGCTGTCCCTGTCCTGGGAGTGTTTGATGGGGACAGTGTAGAGGGAGCTTTACTCTGTGTCTAACCTCGGGCTGTGTCTGTCCTGCGTGTGTTTGATGGGGACAGTGTAGAGGGAGCTTTACCCTGTATCTAACCTCGGGCTGTGTCTGTCCTGGGAGTGTTTGATGGGGACAGTGTAGAGGAAGCTTTACTCTGTATCTAACCCCGTGCTGTCCCTGTCCTGGGAGTGTTTGATGGACACAGTGCAGAGGGAGCTTTACTCTGTTTCTAACCCTGTGCCCTCCCTTTCCTGGGAGTGTTTGATGGGGGACAGTGCAGAGGGAGCTTTAATCTGGTGTCTTATGAGTCTGCTCCATAACCCCCTGATGAAGAAGCAGCGCTCCGAAATCTAGTGCCTCCAAATAAACCTGTTGGACTACACCCTGGTGTCGTGTGAGCAAGGTGAGGGCCCATGGTGTTCGAGGTGAGCTGCTGGGATGGATTGAGGATTGGCTGTCTAACAGAAGGCAGAGAGTTGGGATAAAAGGTTCTTTTTCAGAATGGCAGCCGGTGAGGAGCGGTGTCCCGCAGGGTTCGGTGCTGGGACCACAGCTGTTCGCATTAGAAATTAATGATTTGGATGAGGGAACCGGGGGCATTCTAGCGAAGTTTGCCGATGATACAAAGATAGGTGGACAGGCAGGTAGTACTGAGGAAGTGGGGAGGCTGCAGAAGGATCTAGACAGGTTGGGAGAGTGGTCCAGGAAATGGCTGATGGAATTTAACGTGAGCAAGTGCGAGGTCTTGCACTTTGGCAAAAAGAATAAAAGCATGGACTACTTTCTCAATGGTGAGAAAATTAATAAAGCCAAAGCACAAAGGGATCTGGGAGTGCTAGTCGAGGATTCTCTAAAGGTAAACATGCAGGTTGAGTCTGTGATTAAGAAAGCGAATGCAATGTTGTCTCTTATCTCAAGAGGGTTGGAATATAAAAGCAGAGATGTACTACTAAGACTTTATAAAGCTCTGGTTAGGCCCCATTTGGAGTACTGTGTCCAGTTTTGGTCCCCACACCTCAGGAAGGACATACTGGCACTGGAACGTGTCCAGCGGAGATTCACACGGATGATCCCTGGAATGACAGGTCTAGCATATGAGGAACGGCTGAGGATACTGGGATTGTATTCGTTGGAGTTTAGAAGATTAAGGGGAGATCTAATAGAGACGTACAAAATAATACATGGCTTTGAAAAGGTGGATGCTAGGAAATTGTTTCTGTTAGGCGAGGAGACTAGGACCCGTGGACACAGCCTTAGAATTAGAGGGGGTCATTTCAGAACAGAAACACAGAGACATTTCTTCAGCCAGAGAGTGGTGGGCCTGTGGAATTCATTGCCACGGAGTGCAGTGGAAGCCGGGACGCTAAATGTCTTCAAGGCCGAGATTGATAAGTTCTTGTTGTCTAGAGGAATTAAGGACTACGGGGAGAACGCTGGTAAGTGGAGCTGAAATGCACATCAGCCATGATTGAATGGCGGAGTAGACTCGATGGGCCGAATGGCCTTACTTCCACTCCTATGTCTTATGGTCTTATGGTCTTATTTTTAACCAAATAAACAGTGCAGGTTGCCCACCAGCTTCTCAATTTCAATTAGAAATGATGTTAAAAGCTGGATCTGCCCGCAACACCCACAAACCAGAAACCAAAAGAGGACAGCCTGGAGAGAGCTGGGGTGGATCAGTGGGAATAATCTCTTGGCAAGTAAAATGTATGGCAAGAAAATCAATCCTTTGCCTGCCCCTTTTCTGCTCCTCCTTCAGACTGTGGCCTTGTTCAACAATAATGTGCAGAGAAATTTAATAAGAGCAACATGTTGTTGATGGAAAGTGAAGACCTTCCTGTTATCAGTCCCTGTTAAATTGCCTCTGTCCATCTTCTGTTTAACTCGGTTGGAACATCCCAGTGGAGTCTCTGGTACTGGGGTTCTCTTGCATCTGCCTCTATCTTTCCAAAGAGCCCTTGTTGCTGCCAACCCATTCCTCCATCAGCTCCCCAATTCAACTGCACACCACCTCTCCCAAGGTAGCCTGTGCCTTTCTGAGTTAGTAGGGGTCCACTGATTCTGCAACTGTTCGCAAAAAAATTTGAATTAAGGAAGAGTGATGTGGCCAATTTGTAAATGTTTGCATCAGACTCTGTAATGCTCACTGTCAGAAGTCAGACAAGTCCCTTCAGTAACACACAAAAGAAAACTGATCACAGACAAAATGGCCTCAAGCAAAAGTATAAAGATTATTTGCAAAATATATAGAGCTACCCTTCCAGAAAAACTAAGGCACACACACTCGTACACAAACATACACAAACATACACACACACAACCATAGATACAGTCATAGACAGACAGGCAAACACACACGCATTCACACGCACACACAAATATAAGCACAGACATACACACAAGCACAGGTACAGACACATAGCAACAAGCAAACAAACACACACACATATTCACACCGATACACATTCTCACACACAGGCACAGATACACATGTAAACACAGACACAGACAGACTCAAACATACACTCATTTGTTGTTTGTGGTTTTGTACCTTAAGATTGAATGGTTTCTGCTTATTGCCTGCATAAGCGTGGATCTTCTCCTCTTATGATCTTCCAGGCTTCTGTTTTGTTCATCATCTGAACAGCTTTCTCAAGATTCAAGTCTTCTTTGCACTGTAACAGTTCTGACAAAGACTCATCAAGAATTCCTACAACTATTCTCTCTCTTATTATTACTGACTTTAAGTTACCATAGTTGCATTTCTCCACTTGTGTAGAGATCATCAATGAAATTATTTAGACATTTCCCTAGGTGCTGATTCCTTCTATTAAGTCTTGCTTTTTATTATAAGAATTCCATTAATTCTGAGATTGAAGTAGTTGGAAAATGCTTTTAGTAAACATTAAAAAGTATCTGTGATTTATTTTATCCTTCAACAGCTATACAGGTAATTCTTCTATAATGTGATGGTTGCGTTCTTGTGCAACCCTGCATTATAGATAGATTGCACTTTAGAAACAGCGCTTAAAGTGTTGGCGATGTAATCGTGTTACAGCCAACACATGTTTTAAAAGTTTGCGCTTTAGAAACAGTATCGCCGGTTCATCAAACACGTTAAAGCAAATTCACATTAACGAAACATACGTTATAGCAGAATGACCTGTAACATTGTCAGTTGCACACCTAATTGTGAGGAGAAGTGTATTTGTTTGTTCAGCTTCTGATTTAATATCTAATGTAGAAGCAACTTTTGACCTCAGAAATCGTATCCTCTAATATGTCCATTTCTGTGTTCTGTTTGATTTATCTCCAAAATTCTTTTGGCAATATTATTTTTGCTGCCATGTTTCCCTAATGTGATTGAATATACTGCTTCTGCATAAAATGTATTTAGCAGTACGAGCAGTTCTGTGATACTGGACTGCTTCCCCGCACTTTTCAGCTAAAATTGAGGATTCCTACTTTCTTCTGGCTAACGAACCAGCTGCCTGACTTTTGCGGTAAAAGTGTAGGATTCCCATCTATTCCAGTTATCACCGTATGAATCGAGCTGTCAGTCACTTTAATGAATGATTCCCACTGTTTCATTAAATGGCTCCCATTATGTATGGATTTAATTTTTGCTACCCCTGCTCTTCATGGTTTAAATGAATGATTCTCACCTTTATCGCAGCTCCTGTGGAGTATCTGTCACTGTTTCTGCAGCCTGTGTAAGGTCTCCCAAGCTTTCCTTTCCCCATTATACTTCAAGCACTAGGTTTTGAATCTGTCCTATGTCCCTGCTTCCATTATTAGTTTTCCACAGGCCTGCAATCTTAGATTTGCATAATGTCTTTTGCACTGGCAATCTTACTGCGCTCTCACTGAGGATAGGGATAGTTGTGGAACCTCCTCAACTTGTTAGTTCTTCAATTTCTTTCATAATCATTTACGGGATGTGGACAGCACTAACCACGCAATGATTCATGAGCCATCCCTAATTGTCCAGAGGGTAGATGAGAGTCAACCACATTGCTGTGGGTCTGGAGTCACGTATAGGCCAGATCAGATAATGACGGCAGTTTCATTCCCAAAAGAACATTGGTGAACCAGGTGGAATCCTCTTGACAATTGGCCATGGATTCATGATTACCATTAGACTCCTAATTCCAGAGTTTTATTGAATTCAAATTTTACCATCTACCATAGATTTGAACCTGGTCCCCAGAACATTACCTGGATCTCTGCGTTACAGGTCCACCTGGCCACAGCATCCACTTACTGTCCACCTCTATTGACAGCAGGATGTGGTAGCACTGCAGAGATTAGATTGGACCTGTTGAATGTATTATCACTTAGCCCCGCCTCTTCTATGTCACTTCCACTGTTTGGCACTGTCATAGCTGCACCACGGTGACATCTCACTTTTAGGTATGCCTGCTGCTGCTTCTGGCCTGTACTCTTCACTAAACCAGAGGTTGGTCCCAACCTTTGATGCTAATGGCAGGGTGGGCAACATGGCTGCTGTTGACGGCCCCCAATTTCGGGTCACCAGATCGGCCGGAAATCCGTCTCATCGATGCTAGTGCCACACAATTCGACAGAGAGTATCCTCAGTGTGAAGGTGAGGCTCCACCTTCACCAGGACTGGATGATGATCTCTCCTGCCAATACGACCACTGACAGATGCCTCTGCAACAGATAAACTGATGAGAGTGGGCAACTCTAGAGCACAGGAGCTCGACCACTGGAACTGCAACTCCTATAGTGGAGCAAGGGAAACCAGGAAAGGGGAAGAGACCACGACCAGAACAGCTCGGTGATCTCCTCAGCTTGGTGGAGGTTATTGAACTGACTTGCTGGCTCGGATGCTGAAACTGTTGGAGTCGAGCTCAGACAGGCATATTGCTGACTCAGAGGTGAGAATGACATCTGAGTGAGCCAAGAAAAGCAAGTGGGGCTTGTGCACATGGAACCATAGAAAGGTTGCAGCACAGAAAGAAGGCCATTCAGCCCACTTGGTCTGCAACAGCCCGAGAAAACTAGCAGCCCATTGTGATCCCATTTTCTAGAACCTAGTCCGTAGCCTTGCAGATTATAAGACCATCAGACATAGGAGCGGAAGTAAGGCCATTCGGCCCATTGAGTCCACTCCGCCATTAAATCATGTCTGATGGGCACTTCAACTCCACTTACCCACATTCTGCCCGTAGCCCTTAATTCCCCGAGACAACAAGAACCTATCAATCTCGGCCTTGAAGACATTTAGCGTCCCGGCCTCCACTGCACTCTGCGGCAATGAATTCCACAGGCCCACCACTCTCTGGCTGAAGAAATGTCTCCGCATTTCTGTTCTGAATTTACCCCCTCTAATTCTAGGGCTGTGTCCACGGGTCCTAGTCTCCTCACCTAACGGAAACAATTTCCTAGCATCCACCCTTTCCAAGCCATGTATTATCTTGTACGTCTCTATTAAGTCTCCCCTTAATCTTCTAAACTCCAATGAATACAATCCCAGGATCCTCAGCCGTTCCTCATATGCTAGACCTGTCATTCCAGGGATCATCCGTGTGAATCTCCGCTGGACACGTTCCAGTGCCAGTATGTCCTTCCTGAGGTGTGGGGACCAAAACTGGACACAGCACTCACTCCAAATGGGGCCTAACCAGAGCTTTATAAAGTCTCAGTAGCACAATGGTGCTTTTATATTCCAACCCTCATATGACAATTTCGAAGGGAAAAAATCGATTTCTTTTCAATGAGTTGAGAGCTTCTGTCTCAAGCACCAAACTGAGCAGCAACTTCCAGACACCCACCACCCTCAAGGTTAAAAAGGTTTATTTAAATGGTGCCCCTGGTAATTCTCCACTAGGGGATTCAGGTTTCCCTTTCCACTCTAGCAAAGCTGTTCATTAAGTCAGCCCTCATCCTCCTCTGGTCTAAGGAAAAAACCTTTAGTCTATCCGATCATTCCTCATCACTGCAATTTGTAAGCTCTGTCAACACGTAAATCTCCTCTGTGCTCTCTCATGAGCAATGATATCCTTCTTGTAATGTGGTGATCAGTTTGTCAAAGGTGATGAGATATATATGTAATAGAGTCATAAAGTCGTCGAGATTTACAGCACTAAAACAGACTCTTTGGTCCAACTTGTGCATATATTAATCTAATTGCATTTGCCAGCAATTGGCCTTTATCCCTCTAAATCTTTCCTATTCATTTTCCATCCAGCCGTTTAAATGTTGTAATTGTACCAGCCTCCACCACTTCCTCTGGCAGCTCATTCCATACATGCATCACTCCCTGCATGAAAATGCTGTCTCCTCGGTCCCTTTTAAATCTTTCCCTTCTCACCTTAAACCTATGCCACTAGTTCTGGTCTGCACTACCCAAGAGAAAAGACCTTAACTATTCGCCTTATCCGTGCCCCTCATGATTTTATAAGGTCACCCCTCAGCCTCTGTTACTCCAGGGAAAATAGCCTCAGCCTGTCCTGTCTCTCCCTGTAGCCCAAACCCTCCAATCTTGGCAAACTCCTTGTAAACCTATTATTTCTTGTAGCAGGGAGACCAGAATTGAATCCAGTGTATTATTTATTTTAGAGTATGGAATTTGAACAAATGGCATGTGAGGTTTGATCTGTGTTTCTGAGGGTGTTTAACAATTAATTTGCTGGTATTTCTGGAGCAATTATTATCTTTAAAAACCAATATGAGAAGAGAGAGTCCTTGGTGTGATAATTGGGATTTGTTTGCATTGGGAGAGTTTACAAATGAACAAAGTTAACATCGAGAAACATGCATTTGCTTTCAGTATAGAAGGATCAGGATTTTCCTTTTGCTTCAGTGAAAATGCTCGAAAAGTTTATATTTCAGTTTGTTGATGTCCTGTTTGGAGTTAGATGTATGAAACAGTTTGTCCTAGAGAAAAGAGGTAACTCACAAGAATTAGGAATAGGTTACCTTAGTGCAAGGGTTTCAGTTCAAAGCTCAAGACCAGAAGTGTTTGGTTAGAATGCTGAAGGGGTTGCTTGAGGCTAAGAAAGTCTAAGCTTAGTTAAATGAATAATCAAAGAGGAAACTACCAAACTATCAAGATTGCAAATTGAAAGAAACAATTATGTTAAATCTATAAATGCCATCTCTCTTTGGTCTTTGAGTACATTAAAGTGCTTGTTTTTGGAGAGATGGGATTGTATTTATGTTAAATACTCCCAATAAAAGATCTCAACAAAAGGAAGGTTGTGTGTCGAATCTGAGAAAATGGGCGAGATTCTCAATGATTACTTTATATCAGTGTTCACTGAGGAACAGGAGGTGATGAATGCTGAGATTAGAGATAGACGTTTATTTTCTCTGGATCATGTTGACATAAGGAGGGAAGATGTGCTGGGTAGGCTAAAGGAAATTAAGGTGGATAAATCCCCAGGACTGGATGGGATCTACCTCAGGATGCTGAGGGAGGTGAGAGAGGAAATAGCTGGGGCCCTGACAGATATCTTTGTAGCATCCTTAAACACAGGTGAGGTGCCAGAGGACTGGAGGGCTGATCATGTTGTCCTCCTGTACAAGAAGGCTAGTAGGGATATTCCAGGTAACTACAGACCAGTGGGCCTGATGTCAGTGGTGGGAAAGTTGCTGGAGAAGGTATTGAGGGATAAAATTGAGGCACGGTGGCACAGTGGTTAGCACTGCTGCCTCACAGCACCAGAGACCCGGGTTCAATTCCCGCCTCAGGCGACTGACTGTGTGGAGTTTGCACATTCTCCCTGTGTCTGCGTGGGTTTCCTCCGGGTGCTCCGGTTTCCTCCTACAATCCAAAGATGTGCAGGTCAGGTGAATTGGCCATGCTAAATTGCCCGTAGTGTTAGGTAAGGGGTAGATGTAGGGGTATGGGTGGGTTGCGCTTCGGCGGGGCGGTGTGGACTTGTTGGGCCGAAGGGCCTGTTTCCACACTGTAAGTAATCTAATCTAATCTAATCTTATATTTGGAAAAGAATGGGCTTGTCAGTGATAGGCAACATCAGTTTTTGCAGGGTAGATCGTGCCTTACCAACTTACTTTGAGGAAGTGACCAAGTTGATTGATGAAGGAAGGGCTGCAGATGTCATATACATGGACTCTAGTAAGGCGTTTGATCAGATTACCTGTGGCAAACTAATGAAGAAAGTGAAGTCACATGGTTTTCTAACTAGTTGGATAAAGAATTGGTTGAGCAACAGGAGACAATAGTAGTTGAAGGTAGTTTCTCAAAATGGAGAAAGGTTCATTCCACAGGGGTCAGTATTGGGACCACTGTTGTTTGTAATATACATAAATGATCTGGAAGAGGGCACTGTTGGTCTGATCAGCAAGTTTGCAAATGACACAAAGATTAGTGGAGTAGCAGAAAGCATAGGGGACTGTCAAAGAATACAGGAGAATGTAGATGGACTGGAGAGTTGGGCGGAGAAGTGGCAGATGGAGTTCAACCCAGGCAAATGTGAGGTGATGCATTTTGGGAAGTCTACTTCTAGAGCGAACTATACTGTAACCAGAAGAGCCTTGGGAAAAGTTGAGGAGCAGAGAGATCTGGGAGTTCAGGCCCATTGTACCCTGAAAGTGGCTGCACAGGTGGATAGTCATATAGTATGCTTGCCGTCATCGTACGGGGTATTGAGCATAAGAGCTGGCAAGTCACGTTAAAATTGTACACGACTTTGGTTCAGCCGCATTTAGAATACTGTGTACAGTTCTGGGCGCCACATTACCAAAAGGATGTGGACGCTTTGGAGGGGGTGCAGAGAAGGTTTACGAGGATGTGGCCTGGTATGGAAGGTGCTAGCTATGAAGAGAGGCTGAGTAGGTTAGGATTGTTTTCATTAGAAAAAAGGAGATTGAGGGGGGGACCTGATTGAGGTTTACAAAATCATGAAGAGTATAGACAAGGTAGATAGAGATAAGCTTTTTCCCAGGGTGAAGGATTCAATATCAAGAGGTCACGCTTTCAAGGTGAGAGGTGGAACGTTCAAGGGGGATACACGCGGCAAGTACTTTACACAGAGGGTGGTGGGTGTCTGGAATGCGTTGTCAGCAGAAGTGGTAGAGGCAGGCACGGTAGATTCATTTAAGATACGTCTGGACAGAGGCATGAGTAGGTGGGAAGCAGAGGGATACAGATGCTTAGGAATTGGGCAACAGGTTTAGACAGTACATTTGGATCGGCTCAGGCTTGGAGGGCCGAAGGGCCTGTTCCTGGGCTGTAAATTTTCTTTGTTCATTGTTCTATCTATCAAGCCAGGTTTTAGTCTGGGATCTGAATTGTTTTATAATAACATCAGCTAGGATCACAACAGTATCCAGGGAGAGGACCCCAGACAAAAGCAAAATACCTTGAGTATTGGAGTTGGGAGGTCATGTTTCAGTTGTTCAGTGCACATTGGTGAGACCACTTTGGAATACTGCATTCAATTCTGATCTCCCTGCTACAGGAAAGGTGTTGTGAAACTTGAAAGGGTTCAGAAAAGATTTACAAGGATGTTGCCAGAGTTGGAGAGTTTGAGCCACAGGGAGAGGCTGAACAGGCTGGGGCTGTTTTCCCTGGAGCGTCGGAGGCTGAGGGGTGACCTTATATAGGCTTATAAATTCATGAGGGGCATGGATAGGGTGAAGCCAAGGTCTTTTCCCCAGAGAAGGGGAGTCCAGAACTAGAGGGAAAAGGTTAAAGGTGAGAGAGGAAATATTTAAAAGGGACCTAAGGGACGACTTTCTCAGGGTGATGCGTGTCTGGAATGAGTTGCAAGAGGAAGTGATGGAGGCTGGTACAATTACAGCATTTAAAAGGCATCAGGACGCTTATATGAATAGGAAGGGTTTAGAGGGATATGGGCAAAATTCTGGCAAAACAGACTAGATTACATTAGGATATCTGGTCAGCATGGACAGGTTGGATCAAAGGGTCTTTTTGGTCTCTATGGCACCGTGACCTGGAAATCAGAAATTTGACCAGAGACTGCTGGAGAAACTCGGCAGGTCTGGCAGCATCAATGAAGAAAGAAAAAGAGTCAGTGTTTTAGCCCTGAGACTTATCATCACGTCAGGAATAGTTAGAGGTGCAATAGCTTTTAAGCCCGAAGTGCTGGGAGGAAGTGAGGGAATAAAGAAAGGAAAGTGACGATCTGATTGGGTGGAGGGCGGGGCAAATGAAAGGTCGTGTACAAAAGTCAAAGGTTGCTATCATATGTACAGTGAATCAAACAGAAGGTGTTCATAAAGATGCTTCTCGAGGAGGTGTGAACGTCAGAATGGCAGTGATCTGAAAGCAGTGTCAATGAAATAAAAAAGAAACAAGAGAAAACAGGAACCAAACCAGTTTTTAAAAATAGAAGAGGAAATGAGAGCAGAGGGTATGATCGACCGTTTTTGAACTTAATGTTAATCCAGTGTATAGGCTGGAAAAGGAAGTTCCTCAAACCTGTATTGGGCTTGACTGGGATTCTGTAAGGTTTGAAGAAATAAGTGTAGGCCCCTCGAGCCTGCTGTGCTGCTCAATGGGACCATGGCTGATCAGGAAGTTGAGACAAGGCAGAGAATTAAATAGACAAGCGACAATGAGCTCAGGGTCACTCGTGCAGATTGGTTTGCAGTGGCTCACAAAGTGCTGACTTTCCAGGCCTGGGTGTGTCCACCCATACAGGGGATGACATGGTGAAAAGAAGATATCGAAATAAGTGAATCGTGTGGAGGGAACATTCTGGGACAATGGACAGCGAGAAGGGTTGGAGTGAAAATGGCAGGTTCAGTGATTGTAACGAGGTCAGCCGGGGGAACCTCATAGAATATGAGTTCCCTGATTGGGGCTATTAGCCTAGTCCAGTGAGAGAGCCCTGGCTGACAGACATAAACAGGACTGTCAGAGATTCCATTCACTCTGAGAGCTGGCTCTGAGGGAGCTGGATCTGTGTCAAGGAACCTCCACAGGATGTGTAAACAAAGGCTGACTTAGTGATGGGATACCGACCTCTGCAGAGCTATTTCCTGTTTATTGGTGTGGGCGAGGGTTGGGGGTGGAGTGGGGGGGGGTTGAGGATGGGAAATGTTATTGGGGGTCGATTGTGGAGTCAGCCAGGATGTCACAGAGAGAATGGAGGCTTCACAACAACGAAAGGGGAAGGAAGATCATGAAGATGGAACCACCTTGGAGAAAGCAGAAATAACGGAGGATGGCGGATGGAGTGTGGGGACTGGTGGGTAAAGACAAGGGGAGCCTCACGCCGGATCAAGGAAGGCAGCAGGGAAAGGTTCAAGAGCAGACGTGTTTGAAATCGATCAGACATGGGGGAAAACCTTGCCAGCCTTGGTGAGGCAGAGACTTCAGTTGAAGATGGGGAAAAGCGTGCCACAAAAACAATTCTGAAAAGTCACACCCTCAGATCAGATGCGATAGAGACAGGAAACCTGAGAAGTCGGAATGGAGTCCTGGCAGGAAGCAGGGTGCAATGAAGTCTAGTTGGGGTCATTGCAGGAGTCCATATCATTGATTTTTAGTGAATGCTTGTTGTTAGCCTAACACCAGAAATGAAGAGGGGGATTTGAGGAAGGAAAGGCAAGGGTCAGGGATGGGGAAGGTGATGGAAGAGCAGGAACTGGAAACAAAGTCAATTAAATCTTTCGGTCAGGGTGAGAGGAAGTAACTGTGCTGTATCAGAAAAGGAGGGTGAGGAAGGAGCACCTGAACATGACTGGAATCTTCCACATCTCTCTGGCATAACCATTCAGATAGCATCTTTCATTTGGAGGAAGTGAGTGTAGATGAAGGAGGAGTTGTTGAAAGTGAGAACAAGTTCAAGAAGTCAAAGGAGGCTGGTAGTAAATGGGGATGGTCAGTCCTGTGTGTAAGGGAAAAGATTCAGTTCAACCTGATGGGAATGAAAAGTCCTTGGGGGTCGACGAGAACCAGGAAAGAGGAATCTGGTGTAACGGCATATGGCAATCAAAGTGTGGGAGATGCAGATAGGAAGGGACTGGGCACAGGGAAAGGAAATGGGGCGAAACAGTGAAGAACTCAGTTCACTTGAGCAGAAACGAGCAAAAAGAAATGTCTACCACAGCAGTCCAGTGATGGATTTTGGGAAAGGATAGAGGTACCAAAAGGTCTTAGTCCCAGGAACAAAGTTCACTACTGGAGATGAAATTAGTGACAGTCCTGGGCATAATGGCTTGAGGTTTGGCAGTGGGGTCTTGACTCGTGGAAGGTAGGAAGTAGTGCTGGAGTCTTGGCACTCAGCCTCTAGAGATGGGTAAGCCAGTCAGTAACACCATTATCACCAGGACATTTCAAGGGCTCGGCCTAAGAGAAGGAAGTGTTGAAAATTTGGGATGTGGTTGGTCCATCGAGTGAGGGGGAGTAGAGCTAAAACGACAGACAATGTGACACTGGTGGTGCCATGTGAAATGATCTAGGAGTTTGGGTCCCAGTGGAGGAATAACATCAGAGTTGGGTCCACTGGGAAGAGAGAAGGTCTCCGGCCAAAGAAGGAGTCACAGGGACAGACGTGACAGAAGAAGCACTCTGTAATGCCAACTTCCATGTTCATTGAGATGGGGTCATAACGGGGTGATGCCAGGGTCTTTGCTAAGAACATGTCAGTCAAAGTCAGAAAAGAAAACATCAGAGGCTGCTGTGAACACAGAATGTGCCAGAGAGTTTGTCATACCCCAGGCAGCTGATGGGAACTGTGTATCATAGATTTCAACTGACTTTTGCTCCATTTTGGATGGTCTCCCAGCAACCCCATATCAGTTGCAAAAAACCTGACTTCCACAGGTATAGGCCGAGTCACCCAGAAACTGAAATGTCGTGCTCCAGTGTGAGTGGGTGGGCGTTGCAATGTGTTAAAATTTCACCCATTGTCTTGCGTGTGAAGCTGCCCTCCTGTTCCTGGGTACAGTATGGTGTGTAGACTTGTACTCAGCTCTCTTCAGTGGACATAAATACTTGCTGCTGAATGCTCACATGGCTAAAATCATTAAAAAGCATTCATTGCAAAACGTAGGTTACACAGAATCAATCATAATGGCAAGCAAAATGGCAGATAGCGCTTGAATGTCAATGTTCCAGGATGGAGTCCCAGAAAGATGTCTCACATACACACAGTCAAGAAAATGACTGAATCATGGAATCACGGTGCAGCACAGAAAGAGACCGTTCAATGTTTTGTACTTGTGCCAATTCTTTGAAAAAGGCATCCAATTAGTGTCACAGGCTGGTTCCACAAACATCTCATTTCCTTACAAACATTAGGTTGAGTCTGCCTTCCCCATTCTTTCAGACAGTGTGTTGTGGAAGATGGAAACTTACTGCATAATCAAACATTTCCTCTTCACCACCACCAACCTCTCCCAACCCCGATCCTTTTATCAATTTACCTTAAGCCCCTACTCTCTGCTTACCACTGTTCCTGCCAGTGGAACATTTTTTTTCTGTATTATTATTAATCTTTAAAACTAAGGGCACTTCCATTGAATTTCCCTGCACCTCTGACTATTTTGAAACACTCACAGGAGTGCCTTTTTCGAGTCTTTATATTGATCGTCGATGTTTTGGACTCTCTAGCATCACCACGGACCGAGGGCCAGGTGGTACTGGTGTTAAATGAGACTTGGGTGTTTTTTTGTCAGTGGGGGTCTCTGACCTGCCTTGGTGTTAGTGGATCAGCGTCCCCTTTTTTATAGTTTTGTTCTTATGTCATTTTTTTTTGGTGGGGGTTAACCGGTCCTTGTCTCGGTGCTATCGCCATCTTGCGGTTGCTTGCTCACTTGTCACCGAAGAGTGGTAATAACTCGAGCGTCAGTGACAACGTGAGTCTTGGTGGCTTTTGAGCGAAGGTCTCAAATCTCTTGATGCTGAGGAATTTCGTGGGGCAGTTATTCATGCCCAGCCACTTGCCCCGTGCCCTCATTACAAAGCCAAAGTGCCTCTGTCAATTCCATTATCATTCAGGTGTGTGTAACTGTCACCTTTTTCCCACCATGCCATTTCCAGTGCTTTACTATCATTCTCGTACTGCACTGTGACATTTACTACCGCGATCTTCTGCTCTTTCCTAAATATGAGATCGGGTTTGCATAGGGAGCCATCGTTTGTGAACAATCTGGGCTTCATGTACAATGTCCAGTCGTACTTACTGACATGTTTTTGCAACTGGTCGGTGATCTCGTTATGGGGTTTTATGTGAGCGCTTTTTTTACAAGTGGGCAGCATCCAGAGATGTGTGAGATTATCTCAACTGCCATCTCACACCTTCAGCGAAGTTTGTTTCGATTTGGTCTTCCTCTAGATAGTTGAGCTCTTGTCGGGTATAGATTACACCGCAAGAGCTAGCTGTTTATAAACCTAGAGGATCGTTGATGGTTTACTGCTTTTAACCACGAGTTAGAGATTTTGTCATCTCTAACAAAGGGGATGCCTGCCCCTTGACATTCCAGTTTTTGCCACTTTTCGAATTCCCATTCCCTCCAGCCTGCATACCTATTGGCAGTTTCTGCCGCCCAGCGTCTACTGCCTGGACTGTCTTGGATGATGTCTTAGATGCCAGTCCATTTCCTCCTCACTGCCGTTATAGTTGCTGGGTAGGAAATTTTCAGTTTCCTTAAGGACCTTGAGCTCTCGCAGTCCCACGATGGTCTCTATGTTACTCTTGCCTTTATACTGAAAGCAGGCTGGATTACCACATCACTGGATATCTCAAGTGCCTCACGTTTGCGAACAATCGCAGATGGAATCTGCACTTCCAGTTTTGGGGCACCTAAACCGCCGTTCCTGTTGCTGGTTATCAGGACTCCGTCAGTGGTATGAGGTGGGAGGTGTAGGAATTCTTTGGTCGCGTTACGGATTATTTGATCCAGTTTTGTGAGGGTAGGCTGAGAGCTTCTGCTAGGATCAGGTGGAAATACAGTCTGGGGACGACATGTGTTTTCAGGATTTCCAACCGTTGTGGTGGTCTGCCTGTATTCCTTGA
The DNA here is from genome assembly GCF_047496795.1 of Chiloscyllium punctatum. Lineage (NCBI taxonomy): Eukaryota > Metazoa > Chordata > Chondrichthyes > Orectolobiformes > Hemiscylliidae > Chiloscyllium > Chiloscyllium punctatum. The sequence goes on along the minus strand of NC_092768.1, from coordinate 7,015,479 downwards.
ACCCAGGACTTCGGCTTCTCCTCCCACTCCCCTTCTGCCACACCTGCCCACGGATCGATACAGGCACACAGGTACTTCTCTGTGTCCCCTGGGGGCACGAAGGCTATGGATTCATCTCGCAGATTCCAGTTTGCAAAGTGGTTGTATAAGAAGGCCTTCCTTTTAAGCGTAAAATGGAATCCCTTTGTCTTCGCTATGTTAATACCGAGACCTGTATGGTCACAGTATGCCTGGAGCAGCTTCAAATCCCTTGTCATTCCGGTGTGGGAATGGCAATGTACCACTGTTCCTGCCAGCGGAACATTTTTTTCTGTATTAATATTCAACTTTAAAATTAAGGACACTTAATTTCCCTTGTAAGCCATATTCATAGCAAGATCCCACAGTGCACAGACCAAGGCTCTAGGATTTTAAACCTCTGACTACTCAATGAGAGCCATCCTTGTTCCTCTCGTTGTCCCTCATAGTTGATGATCGTCATTCCTCATGCCTCTGGAATTCCAAGGATGATGATTTCAAAACATTGCCCTTAGAAGCCCTTGGAGATGATAACAACTAATGGCTGTTCCTTGCTGGCAGTGCCAAATATTATCTCCAGGATTAATCAAAAATAATTTGCCGCTCAGTAGGGATCTGTCGGCAAGCCATTAGCATCAGCAAAAATGGTTTTTGTTGCTAATACCTTTCTCCTGTACTTACAGTTTCACTTCACAGACAGACAGTGACAGAGCAAGGTAACACTTACTCATTGAGGCTTAGTGGACGGTTCATGGGACCAAAAAAAACCAACCTTGAAGTCATCAGGTTAAAGAGTCTGCTTCTGTGCTGACACAATTCAGTCATTGATGTGTCTCAGGAAGAAATCTATTTAATCTCTTTTGCATCAATAATACTGGCAGAGATACCTGAGCCGCTGAAACTAACTGGATAACTCAATTAAAACTTCTGCCATTGTCCCCATTCTTAAAATCCCAGAGCCATGGTCTGTGCAGTGTGGGATCTTGCTATCAATACGGCTTACAAGGGAAATTAGCAATTGTATTATATCTAAAGAAGTAGCAAATAGGTTGGAATGGAAGAAAAACAACAGAACTGAAAGACGGTGGTGAGGGACAACGCTCTTTGGACTGGAAGTCTGTGACCAGCGGTGTTACAGACAAATCAGTGCGGGGTTCACTGTTATTTGTCACTTATTGTCACAGAGTCAGAGAGATGTACAGCACGGAAACAGACCCTTCGGTCCAACCTGCCCACACCGACCAGCTGTCCCAACCCAACCTAGTCCCACCTGCCAGCACCCGGCCCATATCCCTCCAAACCCTTCCTATTCATGTACCCATCCAAATGCCTCTTAAATGTTGCAATTGTACCAGCCTCCACCACATCCTCTGGCAGCTCATTCCATACACGTCCCACCCTCTGTGTGAAAAGGTTGCCCCTTAGGTCTCTTTTATATCTTTCCCCTCTCAGCCTAAACCTATGCCCTCTAGTTCTAGACTCCCCGACCCCAGGGAAAAGACTTTGCCTATTTACCCTATCCACGCCCCTCATAATTTTGTAAACCTCCATAAGGTCACCCCTCAGCCTCCGACGCTCCAGGGAAAACAGCCCCAGCCTGTTCAGCCTCTCCCTATAGCTCAAATCCTCCAACCCTGGCAACATCCTTGTAAGTCTTTTCTGAACCCTTTCAAGTTTCACAACATCTTTCCAATAGGAAGGAGACCAGAATTGCATGCAATATTCCAACAGTGGCCTAACCAATGTCCTGGACAGCAGCAACATGACCTCCCAACTCCTGTACTCAATACTCTGACCAATAAAGGAAAGCATACCAAACGCCTTCTTCACTATCTTATTTATTCTGCGACTCCAGTTTCAAGGAGCTATGAACCTGCACTCCAAGGTCTCTTTGCTCAGCAACACTCCCTCGGACCTTACCATTAAGTGTATAAGTCCTGCTAAGATTTGCTTTCCCAAAATGCAGCACCTTGCATTTATCTGAATTAAACTCCATCTGCCACTTCTTAGCCCATTGGCCCATCTGGTCCAGATCCTGTTGTAATCTGAGGTAACCCTCTTCGCTGTCCACTACACCTCCAATTTTGGTGTCATCTGCAAACTTACTAACTATACCTCTTATGCTCACATCCAAATCATTTATGGAAATGACAAAATGTAGAGGACCCAGCACTGATCCTTGTGGCACTCCACTGGTCACAGGCCTCCAGTCTGAAAAACAACCCTCCACCACCACCCTCTGTCTTCTACCTTTGAGTCAGTTCTGTTTCCAAATGGCTAGTTCTCCCTGTATTCCATGAGATATAACCTTGCTAATCAGTCTCCCATGGGGAACCTTGTCGCACGCCTTATTGAAGTCCATATAGATCACATCTACCGCTCTGCCCTCATCAATCCTCTTTGTTACTTCATCAAAAAACTCAATCATTTATATAAATGATTTGTATAAGATTATAGGAAATATGATTTGTAAGTTTGTGAATGACACCATAATGGGAGGTACAATCCACAATGAGGAAGGTTATCTAAGACTGCAAAGGGACCTTAATCAATTGGGCCAATGGGCGAAGGAGTGGCAGATGCAGTTTAATTTAGATAAATGTAAGTTGCATTTTGTTAAGATGAACAAGGGCAGGACTTATACGGTTAATAGTAGGGCTTTGGGAATTGTGGTAGAGCACAGAGACTGAGGTACATACATATTTAGTACATATTTCATTAAACATTGTGTCACAGGTAGGCAGAGAGTTAAAGGCGTTCGGCATACTTGCCTTTGTTGCTCAGACCATTGAGTATAAGGGTTGGGAAGGCATATGCAGGACATTATTAAGGCCACTTTTAGGGGGATATGGACCAAGTGCAGGGAAGTGCAATGAGTTTAGTTTGGGAAACTTCATTGGCATGGACGAGTTGGACCAAAGAGTCTGTCTGTGTGCCAAATGAATCAATGACTCTCAAACTATAACCGTCAAAGAAAGTCCCACTTACAAATGTGATCTCCATCTTAACTCACAGATATGGCATTAGAAATGAAATTAATCGGATGCACTATTTCCTTTGCTAATCCCACTCCTGTACGGGTCACATCTAATTTGTAACTTAAAGAGGTTTGAGAAAAAGCAGATCGTTCAGAGCTCAGACTGTGTCAAGTTCAGGATTAAGATCAATGACCTGATACAAAGATGACTGCCTCCGAGAAAGATCAAGACAGATCGCTGCACAATGCAATTGTAAGTTATATTGAAGATGTGTTAATGCCTTTCCACCTAACCTCTCAGATGGTTCACAGACAGTTGGTTATCTGTATTATAAGCGTTTGTCCTGATGGTTCTTCTATCCCTCATCTCCACGTCCTACTAAAGGAGGCTTAGTTCATGACTTAACAGTACTGAATTACTGTTTTAATCATTTGGAATTTTGAAATAGCAGTTAAATGGTAAACACTGTTCATACAATATCTGCTGACACCATCCAAAGCTCAAACAAAATGGCCACCAAGAAGAAAAGACTCAAAAGACCTTTGAAGAAATGCTCTACAAGTTTGGAACTGCTTGTTACCCAATTATTTATCTCCAGAAAGGAGCTCCAGACTGCCCACTTGTAGTTTTGGACTGCATCCTAAAAGCAAGGACATTGATCCTCGATTGCTTAGAACGTAGCTTGCTGTTAGTTTGATTCACCTCTTTAACCTGTACACTCACAAACTTGCCTGTGTTATGATATCAAATGATAGCATTCCTGGGCAAGTCATATCCCGGTATGAAATCTGGGATAAGGTTTGTTTTGCTTTCAGTTTTCCATGGAGGTCAGATACTGAAATTACTCACAAGAGGATGCCCATGTATTTTAACAAAAGAACTTCAACGTTTATTACACAAAGGAAGCTAAACCATGAACTGATTGCTCCACAAAAGCATGACTGGAATAATCTCATTACAAACAGTAGGATGAAGATCAATCCCTTTTCCTTCAGCAATACCCTGACAGGTATTTACATCTTCGGTAATTCAACCTCCTACATGCTAAAGCAACTTCGTCAACTTGCACAACTGTAAATGGTTTCCTTTCAGTAAATATCTGTGCATTCATTCAATACTATTTTCTTCAATTAATGTCTTGACTTGGGACAATGAAAATAAGCCACTAACTTGGCTCACTTATTGGTTAACATGGGCTCCCTGAACGCAAGTCTTTAACAACTTTGTCCGATGTCTTCCTCATCCACAGAGATTGAGAAAACTGGACCTGTATTTTCTAAAGCTTTGAAGGATGAAGGGTAATTTAGTCAAAATTTACGTAATTATTATACTGCATGACAAAGTGAATTGAGGTAAGATGTTTCCCATGATTGGTCAATCTAAAACCAAATGACATGGGTTTCGAATAAGGGGGATGCTATTTCAGACTAGAATGAGGAATAACCTTTTTGCTCAGAAGATGGTGAATTGACTCTTTGAAGTTCATTATCCCAGAGAACTGTAGAAGCTCAATCGCTGAGTATGTTCAACACAGAACTTGGTAGATTTTTGAAGCCAAAAACAAAAGGGGATTTAGACGTATTGTGGAAAGGTTACAATGAGACAGACGATCGCACCTGAATATTTCTGCAGGAGTTCTTCAGGGTAGTGTTCTAGGCCCCACTCATCTTCAGCTGCTTCACTAATGACTTTCCCTCCACCATAAAGTCAGAAGTGGGTATCTTTCCTGATGATTGCACAACGTTCAGCCTATTGTGTCTCCTCACATACTGAAGCTGTCTATGTTCAAATTCAACAAGATCTAGGCAATATCCAGGCTTGGGTTGAAAAATGGCAAGTAACATTTATACCACGTAAATACCACACAATGACGATATCCAACATGAGTGAATTTAAGCATCATCCCTTAACATATAACAACATTGCTATCATTAAATCCCTGAGGGGTAGCCATTGACAAGAAGCTGAACTGGAACCAGCCATATAAATATCACTGATACAACAACGAGTCAAAGGCCAGGAATCTTGCAGCAAGCAACACACCTCCTGATTCCCAAAGCCCAACCCCTTCAAGGCACAAGTCAAGAGTGTGATGGAATACTCCCCATTTGCCTGGATGGGTGCAGTCCCAACAATTTTCAAGAAGCTTGACATCATCCAGAAAAAAACAGTGCACTCGATTGGTACCACATCCATAAATATCCATTCCCCCAACAGTGATGGTCAGGAGCAGCAGTGTATGCTATCTACAAGGTGGACTGCAGAAGTTCACCTCAGATAACCTCACAACCACTTCCATCTCAAAGGACCAGGGCAACAGATACTTCAGAAGATAACCACTTGCAAGTTCCTTTCCAAACCACTCTCCACCCAGACTTGGAAATACAAAACAACCTCGATTATCAGGAATACCAGCAACAGGGTTCCCGTGGCGATGGCAATAGCAGGAACAGGGTTCCCATGCCGATGATCATAGCAGGAACAGGGTACGCGTGGCAACGTCAATAACAGGAACAGGGTTCCTTGGAGACGGCAATAGCAGGAACAGGGTTCCCATGGCGATGGTCATAGCAGGAACAGGGTACGCGTGGCAATGTCAATAACAGGAACAGTGTTCCCGTGGCAACGGCAATAGCAGGAGCAGGGTTCCCATGGTGACGGCAAAAGCAGGGTCACGGTTACTGTGGCGATGGCAATACCAGGGACAGGGTTCCCATGGTGATGGAAATACCAGGTACAGGGTTCCCATGGTGACGGTAATAGCAGGAACAGGGTTCCCATGGTGACGGTAATAGCAGGAAATGGGTTCCCGTGGTGCCGGCAAAAACAGGGTCATGGTTTCCGTGCCGACGGCAATAGCAGGAACAGGGTTCCCACGGTGATGGCAAAAGCAGGGTCACGGTTACTGTGGTGATGGCAATACCAGGGACGGGGTTCCCATGGTGATGGAAATACCAGGGACAGGGTTCCCATGGTGACGGTAATAGCAGGAACAGGGTTCCCATGGTGACGGTAATAGCAGGAACAGGGTTCCCGTGGCGACCCTGTTCCTATTTCCACTGCCACCCCAGGCTGCTTGCTCTCGCTGTGCCTTTATTAAAATTTAATAAACGTTTTCCAGCACTTTGAGCTCTTATTCGGATAGTCTGACATTCCGATAATTGACGTTCGGATAACTGAGGTTGTTGTGTATGGCACCATTCCTTCACTCTTGCTGGGTCAAAGTCCTGGAATTCCCTCACTACTGGCATTGTGGTCGGCCTGCAGCACGTGGACTGCAGCTGTTCAAGGAAGCAGCTCACTCCACCCCCCCACCTTCTCAAGGGCAACTAGGGACTGGCGATAGATGCTGGTCCAACCTGCAACGTACACATCCTATGAATGATTTTTTTTAAATTAACAACTCTCTTTGGCCCTCAATCCATCCCTCTCCCCACTTGGCATCCAGTCTTCTGACACATTGGGCTCTGGACTTAAGGAAAAATAGCTCTTGCTTTTGAACCACAAGATGATAGTGTGAGATGTAAGGGGCCAGACACATATAGCGTTGTATAGTTTCAGTGTTCTGAATTTTTAATTCAGATATTGGTCTGAATTTTGAGTTCAAATGTGGAGGGGAAGAAATTAGTCAAAACACATCCCATTTTTCCATTATCAGATTGATATTTACAGTGATGATGGAACTGTTGATCAATCATAGCGATCAGTCTCTATCAGTTAATCCAACACAGACCTAAATATAAATTGCAGAAAACCCCAGTGGTGGAGAATTGCAGAAACCATAGGTTCAAACTCATCTGTCCTTGAACATATGCTACACTCACCATGTGTCATAACTTAGATTAATCATGATCAATCTTCCAAAATCATGTGTTCCAAAAGGAATCTATCTCATTTGCTTTTGAATGAACTAACGCTAACAGCTTCCACTGTCTCCACAGGGAACCAGTCCCATAGATTGACTTTTTGCCCACTGAACTATTACCTTCCCAGTTCAGTTTTGGATTTATCCTCACTTCAAGCCTCACATTATCCTCACAATTTATCCTCACATTATGTGTCTCTGGGTCTCACTATTCTAATTAGATTCGATTCCCTCCAGTATGGAGACAGGCCCTTCGTCCCAACAAGCCCACATCGACCCTCTGAAGAGTAACCCACCCAGACCCATTCCCCTGACACTATGGCCAGTTCACCTGGCCTGCACATCTTTGGATTATGGGAGGAAACCCACGCAGACACAGGGAGAATTTGCAAACTCCACACAGACAGTCGACTGAGGTGGGAATTGAACCCAGGTGCTGTGAGACAGCAGTGCTAACCACTGAGCCACCACGCTATTCTGGACAAGGTGAAAGAGCTTATTCTACTCAAATTTGTCCAGTCAATCAAAAATAGCAATCATTTCACCTCATCTTTCTGATTGGAACCTGCCCAGTTTATGTATTCATTCCTCACTATCCAAACACTATTTTAACTAACTTCTTTGGGAGCATTCAATGCAAAGGGATTTTGGAAGATTTACTTTCTTTAACTGTGTTCCAACTTGAGTTGGTAATTGATAAATGAGTTGATGCATGGATGTTGAACTGTGGGGAGCTTTGTAAACTAACCTCTCCATAGAAAAAAGGGCACTTGTTTTACATTCCACTCCCCAGTATCTCCACTCTGTACATTCCCAATTACCTGCATTGCACTTTAAATAGGAATATGGATCTTGTTAACATGAGCAGCAAACTCTCAGTCAATCGCCTGTTATGTTCAATGAAGGGTGGGATAGGTCCTGCGAATGGCCCTCAAACTGGGGGAGTTTGTCTAAGTATGAACACAACCATAGAATCCTTACAGTGTGGACAGAGGCCATTTGGCCCTTTGAGTCTGCACCGGCCCTCCAAAGACCATCCCACCCAGACCTAATGACCTCAACCCTATAACCCCATATTCATCATGGTTAACCCACCTAGCCTGCAAATCCCTGGACACTATGGGACAATTTAGGATGGTCAATCCATTTAACCTGCACATCTTTGGACTGTGGGAGGAAGCCATAGCGCTCAGTGAAAACCCACACAGACACAGGGAGAATGCGCAAACTCCACACAGACAGACAACACAAGGGTGGGATTGAACCTGGGTCCCTGGTGCTGTGAGGCAGCAGTGCTAACCATTGAGCTACTGTGCTGCCCAATGGAAGTCATAAAGTAAATCAAACATTTTCAGTGCAGAAGAAAGTCATTTGGTCCATTGAGTCTGTTCCAGCTGGCTGCATCTCTGATTTAGTTAGTCCTACACTTGTGTCCATAACCAAATAATACTGTAAACGCTTTCCATTCAAGTGCTTGCCCAACTCCCTTTTGAAAACCTTGATGGAATCTGCCTGCACCACCCCTTCAAGCACTGAGAAAATGTTTCACTTCATTTGTCAGTCACATTACAGCTATGCTTTTTGGTTCTTGAATCTACCACCAACGGGGAGCAGTTTCCCTCTCTTCACTCTGTCCAACCATTTCAGGTTCATAACATCACTCTTAAATCTCTTCTCAAACTTCTCTTCTCTCAGCTTCTTCAATCTGTCTGGCTGACACCCTTCATTCCTGGTATCATCCACATAGATCTTTCCTCCTCCTCCTCCTCCTCCTCAGACTCTTCAAAGATTAGTTTGGAGCCAATAGATTGAGGTGCCATGCCATTGGCTGCCCAGGTCTTAAGTGGCGGAAATCCCTCCTTAAACCTCTCTGTCCTTCCATTTCTACTCTTTACTTTGAGATAATCCTTTAAATCTAACTCTTTGACCATCATTGACCCAAAGTGTTGATTACCTGCTTGAACATTTCCCTGTGTGACCACCCAGTATAGTTTGGGTGAAATCACACCTACCCAACGCCTTGAGTGGTTTCCTTCCATTCAGGGTGTGGTAGCTGCTCCAGGCATATGCACTAACCACAACTGATCCACGGAGAACACAGGTACAACAGAAGAATCCCGGGTGGACAATGCAGAGATCAAGCATCTCCAATGACTCATGGCAATCCCTCACCTGTGACTGAGCAAAATGAAGAAGGTTTGTTCAAGAAGACACCAAATACTTCAACAGATTCCTTCAGGAGCATGCAGAGTCAAAGACTCTGAGGGAGAAGACAACCTCCTTATCTGACTGACCATTCAAGCAGCTCCTGCCCATCTACTAGCCCCGCCTGCGGCAGAATCTGTAGATAACACTGCTCTAAAGTGCCTTGGGGTGTTTAACTAAATTAGCGGCACGATGGCTTGTTCAGGAGCCCAATCTCTGTCACAGAGATTGAATTCACTTCAAGGCAGAGAAGCAGGAGTAGGCCATTCAGCTCATCAGCTCTGCTCCCCCATTCAATGAGATCGCAGATGATCCGATAATCCTCCACTCCACTTTTGTGCCTTTTTCTCCCCTCCCCACAAACCCTTCATTCTCTTACTGATCAAAACTCTGTCTATCCTAAAGCAACTATTCTATTCAAAATTCAATCGTGGCAGGAGACCTTGGGGAAGCTATATCAGTCATCTCAGAAAGGGCAAGGAGGCAAGGCATCCTTGATCCTGAGGAGCTGCTGGAGAAGAGAAAATAGGTTCTATAGCAATGTAAGTTATGGTTGTTAAAGCATGTGTCCAAATGACAATAGCTAATGCAGTTGATGAACTGCATCTTTAAAAACATAACCATGACAGACAATAGATCCTGACTATCAATTGCACCATAGAAGTCTTCAAGTACAAATCTATTGAGCTGCAGGGGAGTCACTGCTATTTAATTTATTGAACTATTGTAGTCACAGAACATTGGGTATAAACAGATCTTAGAGTTAGGCCACTGTTGGAATATTGCGTGCAATTCTGTTCTCCTTCCTATCGGAAAGATGTTGTGAAACTTGAAAGGGTTCAGAAAAGATTTACAAGGATGTTGCCAGGGTTGGAGGATTTGAGCTATAGGGAGAGGCTGAACAGGCTGGGCTGTTTTCTCTGGCGTGTCGGAGGCTGAGGGGTGACCTTATAGAGGTTTACAAAATTATGAGGGGCACAGATAGGGTAAATGGGCAGAGTCTATTCCCTGGGGTCGGGGAGTCCAGAACTAGAGGGCATAGGTTTAGGGGTGAGAGGGGAAAGATATAAAAGAGACCTAAGCGGCAACTTTTTCACGCAGAGAGTGGTGCGTGTATGGAATGAGCTGCCAGAGGATGTGGTGGAGGCTGGTACAATTGCAACATTTAAGAGGCATTTGGACGGGTACATGAATAGGAAGGGTTTGGAGGGATATGGACCGGGTGCTGGCAGGTGGGACTAGATTGGGTTGGGATATCTGGTCGGCGTGGACAGGTTGGACCAAAGGGACTGCTTCCGTGCTGTACATCTCTATGACTCCATGACTATGACCTCTGAACTAATGACTGCACAGCACACCAATGGAGTGCCGGGTATTCTATCCTTTCAATTTCACTGTCGTCGTTTATCAATAGATCGAAGACCCTATGATGAGATGGGGGGGAGGGCTGGTGAGGGGAAAAGGGTAAAACATGTTCAATCAGCACCAGCCATAACCGTGATGGTTATTGGTGGGGGGGTTAAATTATTACATATTTCCACAGTCTTTTCTCCTTGTGCTCATGGACTTGCTGTGCTCACTGGTTTATTTTAGTACCTTCTGAAAACTTAATGTTTCTCTGATTCTGTTGCAGCCAGCCCCAGTTTTATCATCTCACCTTTGGGAGTGTTCCTTTCAGCTGCCTCAACCCCAAAATTCAGGAATTCCACTCACCCACCAACCCCCTCCTTTTGAAGGCACATGTTGGGCCAGGTCTTTGAACAGCACATTATAAATTTGCCACCTTCTCTCATTCAGTATCAGTTTTACCTGTCTGACTCGGCTCCTGTGAAGCACTTATGGTGAATGGGATACAAGTCTTTGTAAATGTTGGTTCATGTGAATTCAATCTTTAACTAATCGAGGGGTAGATTAGATTAGATTCCCTACAGTGTGAAACTGGCCCTTAAGCCCAACAAGTCCACACCGACCCTCCGAAGAGCAACCCACCCAGACCCATTTACCCCTGACTAATGTACCTAACACTATGGGCAACTTAGATTAGATTAGATTACTTAGCATGGCCAATCCACCCTGACCTGCACAGCTTTGGATTGTGGGAGGAAACCGGAGCACCCGGAGGAAACCCATACAGACACAGAGAGAATGTGCAAACTCCACACAGTCACCCGAGGTGGGAATCAAACCCAGGCCCCTGGTGCTGTGAGGCAGCAGTGCTAACCACTGAGCCACTGTGCCGCCACATTGCACCAATGGGAATGAGAAAAAACGCCAGTACTTTGGTTGGTCAAAGCCTTAGTAAACTGTCACTTGCACTGTGCATGGCAGAACATCCCAAAGTTCAAAGGTGAATTGTGAGACCCAGTGCTCTGGTGAGTGAATGTACTGCCTTTTGTGGTAATGAGGTACAGACGTAAGACTCCAGAGTAGCTACCACTCTATGTGAAATTGCTCAGCTCCCTCAGATTTGTTTTGCATGCAATATAGGCTGATCATGCCGTACAAATACATTAGAGTAATAGAACAGATCAAAGAATAGAACATTACGACTGCTGAGAAGGAACAATTTGCCATTCTAGTGAGTTAATTGGTCATTAATGTATTTGTGATAGCTCATGGGATAGTAGGGTTTGATTACACTCCCACTGGGAGTATACTTTGCTATACTGTCAAGTAACAATACTGGGAAAGTCCATGTGTGTGGCTGTTGAGCCCAAGCAGAACCATTCTTGGTTGTAATGGCTCCCCAAAGCATTTGAAGAGAAAAGATTTTCCAGTCACGTGTGCATGTTGCATTTCAGAATTAGAAAGTCATGGGTTCAAGCACCACCTCAGGAATTTGGGGCTTCTAATCTAGGCTGAAGTTCTAACATGGTGCAGAGGGTGTCCTGTGATGTCTGAGGCATTTCATTTTGGATAAAGCATTAAACCCAAAGTCCTGGTTTTCTCAGATAGATACGAAAGATAGCACAATACCAGGTAAGAATTTCCTAGTGCTGTGACCAAGGCAGATCTCACAATCAGAATGTGCTAAAGCTGAGGGACATATCATTTATTTCAATTTATTCTGTGAGTTTGCATGTGTGCAGATTGAATGCCTTGTTTGCCCAGTAGTGACTTTGACATAATTTAATAGTAGTTAAGATTCTGTATCTTAATCATTCTATTTAAAATTCCAAATGTTTCACAAAATCAGGTCCAAAGAGTAATATGGTTGGAGTTTGCTTATATTTAGGTCATCATAATTCCTACAAAGATCACTATCCTGTAAAGACTGGAATTGTCAATGGCCAAGAGAAATACTGACAGGGCAGTATTTCCCAGTTCATGCTTTTTACTGTAACGGACAAACTAAAATCACATCTACTCAATCATACTTATCGGGCAACTGAGAAACTGAGCTACAGAAATAAATTTCTGCATTACCTAGTTACCTGGTCATCAGGATTTAGTTCTAAGCCCGAATTGACTTTTCAAATACTCCATAGAAAAGTCTTCCAGGACTTCCTGCATCAATTTGAAGAATTAAGGTTAGACCATTCAGGGGAGATGTTAGAAACGCGTCTACACAAAGAGAATGGTAGTGGTTTGGAACTCTCCTCCATAATTGACAGTGGATGATGGATCCGTTGTTAGTTTTAAACTGGAGGGGTTTTTTGTTGTAAAAACATATTGGGGTTTTTGAACAAAGACAGGTATATGGAGTTAGGTCACAGATCAACCATGATCTCACTGAATGATGAAACAGGCTTGAAGTGCTCGAATGGTCTTATGCTGTTCTTATGTTCTAGCAACAAGGTCAACACCGGTGATTCGTTACTCCTTAAAACTCCATGGAAATTGTCTGTTTGAATAGAGAATCATTTCCCTCTAGCAATACGCTTGGTGGCTAACAGTTTTAAAACATTATCTGCCTTACAGAGCAGCAGATGCTTTCCTCTCCCTCTCCTAGTCTCTCAAGGTCTGTGAACCATATAAACCAAAACAGATGGTCAAACATCTGGTTCTCTAGTTGGTCTTCTTATGAATGCTTGGCTGAGCTCCAGAACTCACTAATGGATTAGCTTGACTGAGAGTCTGTTTTCATAGAATGGATGAGCAGTATTTGCTTTGATTGTTTGTGATGTTTATGGGGATGTAACAAGTTATTTCTTATTCAATCTTTTTGTTCTTCGAATAAGGTTGAGTGGTGTGAAGTTGTGTAAAGCTTCTACTATTGATATCACAATGGCTTTATCTGATTGACACTTCTTCAGAAACATTGCAACTTTTTTATTTCAAAGCAACTTTCCCCTGCCTACTTTTAATTGCCATTGTTATTGTATGTCTCATTGGCTCTATCATGCACAGTGGTAACTTGGCATGAGATGTGGGCATATCTGGTGCAGGGCATTTGTTGACCCTCTCTGATTGACCTTATGAAGGGCTCCAGCCCGAAACGTCGAATTTCCCGCTCCTCGGATGCTGCCTGACCTGCTGTGCTTTTCCAGCAGCACACTCTCAACTTAAACTGGGCCATTTGAGAAGATAGCCGTTGTGCAGTTGGAGTCGCGTGTCGGCCAGAGCAGAAAAAGATGGCAGATTTCTTTAATTGAAAAGCATTAGAAAACCAGACTTTTTTTTTATAAAGGACATTCGACAGTGGATATTACGTGAATTTCACTTCACTGAATGCCACTTTCACCACAGTGGCTGCGCCTGTGAATATTAGCCTGGATTTCTACTCTAATGTTAAGGTGAAGCCGCCAGTGTCCTACCAGACCATAGGGCTGTTCTCTCTCTCTCTCTCTCTCATTAATTGATGGTAGGTTAAGGTGAGGGGTCACCATGCCTCAGGCGAGGGGAGACGCTGAGAGGGAGACCCTCAGCCGGCGATGGAACTGAACGCATGCCGGTGTCACCTCAAACCAGGCATCCAAGTGACATTATCCAGCACCGCCTCCCCTCACTGCAAGGTTAGTTTTCTTTTATGTTGAGGGTAGGGGTGGGCAGGGGTCGGTTGGGTTCCAGGGTGGTGTTGCTGTGCTTAAAGTTGTGAATGGGGCTGGCAGCGAGTGGGGAAATGTGTCACATCCCCTCAAAGCATCTTGAGGAATTGAATGTGAGTGCGTCACAGGGTGTTCGGGCACGTGTAATTCGCAGACCTCAGTCTGGTGGCTGCGAGTAGGGGCCAGTGGGACAGGGCAGTGTGTGTGTGTGTGTGTGTGTGTGTTTGTGTAGACCAACTTGAGCCACTGCCGTGACCCTGGAGTTGGAGAGCACCCTGCAGATTCGGGCACCCTCTCGCAATTAACGTTAAGACCGTCCAATCCTCTGGTCCAGGGGAAGCGGGGTTGGGGGAGGGGGGCGGGAAGCAAAATAAAAAAAGTTGCCAAAATTCCCAGGTACGTTTCCCAGCCTCCATTCTTAAAGGGGAGGCGCCGCGTCGAGGCTCTTGGTTGTGTGTGTGTCTTACGCCGATAATTTGTAGAGAGGGGGTGGGGAGGGGAACACAAAGGCCACTCTTCAGCGACTTGCACCTTTAAGGGGATCGATTATGGCAAATCTCTCCTGAGGTGAAATCAGTGAGAAAAAGAACTATCTGAGGGTTAAAAAGGAAAGGAAGATAGCAGAAAGAGAGAGAAAGAAAGGGATTAGGAAGTACAGCAAAAGGTGGGGAGGGGGGTAGAGAGAGAGAGAAAGTGGAGCTCTCGCCAACGCGGAGGTTGGGATGGTGTCGGTAATTGGCGTTTGACGATGCGGTACTGGGTGAGTCACACTTGGAGGTGGCTGGCGTTAGCACTCCCCACACACATCCACGTTGCCTTTAATTTCTCCTAGTAGCTGCATGCACTGTCGTCCATGATCGAGCTCTGGAACTAGCTGCAACACAAAAAAAAACCCATAACAGACGGGGCCAAAGGAACAATGTCTTATGCCTCCTTTCGAGGTAAGTGCCTTCATTTTATTTTTCAATATATAATGCAGGCCGTATCCTGCAATGGTTCCTCTGTGTGTGTGAGTGTGTGTGTGTGTGCGTGTGTCAAAGAGAGATTTAATCTACCTTTATCACCCCCCCCCCCCTCCTCAAACCAATCCTTTCCCAGTCTCCCCTCAATCCCCCGTTTTCCTTTGGATAGCGATTGCTTGAGGGTTTTATTTTTTTTAAGAAGGATGCAGTTTTGGCTTGCATGACGCAGGCAATTGATTCAATCCGTGTTGCAGTTGGCATCTTGTTTTTAGGAGGAGAGCAAAGCAATAATAGAGTAAAGGTTGTTTTAAGATGACAAGGGGTTGACACCGTGGGGGTGGGGAAACAAAAAAAAATTCGCGGGTGGGAGCAGTTGTGCCGATAGGTAATAAGGAGGGAGATGACGCTGGAAAGGGAGACTGGAGCGTTTGGGTGGTTCTGTTTTGGCTGGTTTAGTCCCACCAGGGGTTTCAGCACCGCGGACAGCTCCGAGCGCACACGGCCCGGGCCTGGCTGGTTAAGTCCCACCGGGGGGTTTCAGCACCACGGACAGCTCCCAGCGCACACGGCCCGGCCTCCAGGACAGCGACTTGCATCGGCCTGTTTTCCATGGACAACGGTGCACGCACGCTGTCCATGAGTCAATCTTCTCCCCCCCCCCCCCCCCCACACACACACTCACACCTACCCCCTCTTCCCAACTCTCCCAATCCACCTTCCCCCCCCCCCCACTCCTGTCCGTGCTTCTTGTTTTTGGAAGGACACCGTGCACCCCTGTGCAAAGTCGTTATGTAATCCACAGATGACACACTAGGGGGGACGGAAGGGGCGCGTCGGGCCGTACGGCCTCCTGCCGGGACATTGCAAGAGGGGGCCTTGAGAAAACCTCTGATATTGTGCAGGGAGTCGAAGCAGCAGTGTAGTTTGGCTTTATTGTGTGCGCCGGTGTGTCTTTTTCCTCTCTAGATAAACGCCATGTGATCAGTTCCACACCACCCTCTCACCCCCCCCCCCCCCCCCCCCCCCCCCATCTAAATCGCTCTGATTTTTCCTTTGGTTCCCGATTGAAGTGTTCTCCAGGCGAGATATTTCCAAACACAGTGGCAATCGCCAGCAGCTACCAACCGACTGGGACAGTACGTCCCTTAAGAGCTATTGATGGCCTCTGAACCGGGAAGTGGGTTGTCCGGGGGTTGGGATAGAGCGGATGGTAACACGGCAGCAGCTACCGAGATGCTTTAAGTGCACAGAGCTGGGATGGGGGACTCGTGTTGCACGGCTGTCCCGGCCTGAGGTGGCCTGAGAGAGCCGGTGGTAGCTGGCGGTGCAGAACTGCTCGGTTGAGGTCTGGATGAGCACCCCTCGATCACAGGACGAGCCAGCCACTCTGCGGTTACCTTCTCTCTCCGAAACATTTGAACAGAACAGGAGCACGCGGGCTGCCTGTTTCTCCCCCCACCCCAGCCCTGCTGCAGTCTGTTTCATGTGTTTTACACAATTCTGAGGAGGAGGAGCAGGAGGCTGTAAGTTATGTCCGAGGCTTTGACTCGAGGCCCATTACGACGCGTTCGTGATTTCATTACACGTGAGTTAGCGTCACTTTGAGTATTTACCTCACTGACTGTCAACAGCTCACGGGTTCCGGTGCTGTAAATACAGAATAATAGATAGCCTGGGAGTGAGTTACAGACTGGAATCTAATCGAGGGGTTCAGATGATTTATATACAGAATAATGGATACCTGGGAGTGAGTTACAGACTGGAATCTAATCGAGGGGTTCAGATGGTTTATATACAGAATAATGGATATCTGGGAGTGAGTTACAGACTGGAATCTAATCGAGGGGTTCAGATGGTTTATATACAGAATAATGGATATCTGGGAGTGAGTTACAGACTGGAATCTAATCGAGGGGTTCAGATGGTTTATGTACAGAATAATGGATACCTGGGAGTGAGTTACAGACTGGAATCTAATCGAGGGGTTCAGATGGTTTATGTACAGAATAATGGATATCTGGGAGTGAGTTACAGACTGGAATCTAATCGAGGGGTTCAGATGGTTTATGTACAGAATAATGGATACCTGGGAGTGAGTTACAGACTGGAATCTAATCGAGGGGTTCAGATGGTTTATATACAGAATAATTGGTACCTGGGAGTGAGTTACAGACTGGAATCTAATCGAGGGGTTCAGATGGTTTATATATAGAATAACGGATACCTGGGGGTGAGTTACAGACTGGAATCTAATCGAGAGGTTCAGATGGTATATATACAGAATAATGTATACCTGGGAGTGAGTTACAGACTGGAATCTAATCGAGGGGTTCAGATGGTTTATATACAGAATAACGGACACCTGGGGGTGAGTTACAGACTGGAATCTAATCGAGGGGTTCAGATGGTTTATATATAGAATAACGGATACCTGGGGGTGAGTTACAGACTGGAATCTAATCGAGGGGTTCAGATGCTTTATATACAGAATAATGGATACCTGGGGGTGAGTTACAGACTGGAATCTAATCGAGGGGTTCAGTTGGTTTATATACAGAATAATGGATACCTGGGAGTGAGGTACAGACTGGAATCTAATCGAGGGGTTCAGATGGTTTATATACAGAATAATGGATACCTGGGAGTGAGTTACAGACTGGAATCTAATCGAGGGGTTCAGATGGTTTATATACAGAATAATGGATACCTGAGAGTGAGTTACAGACTGGAATCTAATCGAGAGGTTCCGGTGGTTTATATACCGAATAATGGATACCTGGGAGTGAGTTACAGACTGGAATCTAATCGAGGGGTTCAGGTGGTTTATATACAGAATAATGGATACCTGGGAGTGAGTTACAGGCTGGAATCTAATCGAGGGGTTCAGATGGTTGATATGTAGAATAATGCATACCTGGGAGTGAGTTACAGACTGGAATCTAATCGAGGGGTTCCGGTGCTGTAAATACAGAGTAATAGATAGCCTGGGAGTGAGTTACAGACTGGAATCTAACCGATGGGTTCAGATGGTTTATATACAGAATAATGGATACCTGGGAGTGAGTTACAGACTGGAATCTAATCGAGGGGTTCAGATGGTTTATATATAGAATAATGGATACCTGGGAGTGAGTTACAGACTGGAATCTAATCGAGGGGTTCAGATGGTTTATATACAGAATAATGGATACCTGGGGGTGAGTTACAGACTGGAATCTAATCGAGGGGTTCAGATGGTTTATATATAGAATATTGGATACCTGGGGGTGAGTTACAGACTGGAATCTAATCGAGGGGTTCAGATGGTTTATATACAGAATAATGGATACCTGGGAGTGAGTTACAGACTGGAATCTAATCGAGGGGTTCAGATGGTTTATATACAGAATAATGGATACCTGGGAGTGAGTTACAGACTGGAACCTAATTGAGGGGTTCGGATGGTTGATATGTAGAATAATGGATACCTGGGAGTGAGTTACAGACTGGAATCTATTGGAAGGATTCAGATTGATTACATACACAATAATGGATACCTGTGAGTGTGTTTCACGATGGAATCTAATCGATGGTTCTTATTTGAAGAATGATAGATATCAGACAATGAATTCCACTTGAGAGTAATTGAAGAGCTTGGATTTCAATCCTAAGTATTGGTATATCCTGTTCTACCATTCATTGCAATCAAAGCTGATCTTTATCTTAAATTCCATTCACCAATCTTGGTTTTATGTACTTTCATACTCTTGTCGAACAAAAATCTTTTTGAGCTTCTATGAACTTTGTTGTAGAAAAAATTCGATGTTGCTGCTACCTTTTGCATATGAAATGACTTGGCTGTTATCTTAACGTTGAATCTGTGTGTTCTACAGTTCCTCCACCAATGGAAAAGACTTTCCTCCATCTCTCCCACATCGATCCCTTTTAAATTCCTAATAACCTTCATCATTCCGGAATGCACACCAAGTTTATGTGATCGCCCATCCATTAATTCTTAGGGTTGGGGTAACATTCTAGTGAACGTGTGCTACTCCCTTTCAAAGACTGATTTATCTTTGTGCCCAGTACCATACTCAGTGCTCTAGATGTTGTCGAACTGGGACTTTATGTCAGTGTAGCAAAACCTCCTCACCTGTATATTCTGGTCTTTCAGTTATAAGGGCAACATTATATGAGTCTTTTTGATGATTATTTGATGACAACATTTAAGTGATTCGTGTACATAGACCTGCAGTTTTCCTTGGACCTTCACTGTTCCTAGCCTATTTAAACAGTACTGGGATCTCTACTCATTTTATCTACTCAAAATAGATGACCTCCTTACTATTGCTGCACAAGCTGAATAGGGTAGTTCAGCGTTGGCTGTTTTATTTATCAAACAATGTGATATCTTATAGATTAGAACCAACCTATGTGTTTAAATGGTGTAAATTTTAGTTCAGAAGATTGTCAGGAATATGAACACTTCATTATCAATCTGAATTGGAAGAATTACCAAGAGCCTCGTAAATTTCCATTTGTGATTACATACCGAGACCTTCCAGTTTGTTGGGTAGTTTCGAAAAAAAAAAATTTTTTTAAATGAATACCCACAATTCGTTAAATTGTTATTGAAGCTTGACACATTCTAAGACCTAACATCGTGTGAAATGCAGACTGGAAGCTAGTGAAGGCTTTCTGATGATTTATATGTGCATCAATGGAAGTGAATTACATGCACATTGTAACTGTAGTTCAGATGGTTTACACATTGAATAATGGATACCTGAGAGTTTTTTACAGGCTGAAATCTAATTGGAGAACTCAGATGGTTTATATATCAAATAGTGGATCCCCAGGAATGATTTACAATCTGGAATCAGAGCGAGATGTTTAGATGAATTTCTCAGTAATATGTAAGGGGTATGTTTATTTATTTTGAGTGGATTGTAAGCTTTAAGAACCTGGCAATGTTGTTTGTCAGGCAGTGTGGAGTTGGTGAGCTGACTGCATTCAGTGCCAGTTATATGTGTCACACAGCAGTGACTTTAAATGCAGGACTGACAGCTAACACTTTGTGTGCAACTGGCGCAGGGTTGACCTTGAGACTGAAGACTTGTAGCAGCTTCATGGAGAGAGGGAAAAAGATGGCAATTGCCTCTAAGGAAACCAGCACAGGTAGAAGACATTCCACATGCTGACTGGTTGAACTTAGTGGTGCAGCCTATTATGTATATTTAAGTGCATTGTAGATTCAGCTATTTCATATTTTTAATCTTTGGGCCAATCATTTTCCATGCAGTTTTTCTCATTTCTTGCATTTTATTTATTTTTTCAAAATCATCTGTGTGTGCCAGTTATTTTTCTTCAGTTTGAACTTCCCAAAACTCCTGTCCTTTCTCCCAAGTGTATTAGTCTAATTTTTTTGGACTATTTTTGCATGTTTCTCACACACAAAAAATGTATATATTAAGAATGAATACACCTGATGACCTGTGTATGAAATTGGATGTGTATATACAAACACGCTCCCCTCTCATGTTCAGTCTCTTCTAGTGCATTCCCACACTCTACTTTCTCACATGGGAAGCCGTTCAGATATATACCTGCTCCCTCGCTTTGTTTTACACATTGGTCTTCTTGGCCAAGCCCTCTCTGTGGTATGGTACACAGCCAAGCCAGTGCACTGCTGTGTTCCCATTCCAATATTCACTGGTATATCCACGCAAGCGTACACCGTCTCACATGCTGGCCTGAATTTTCACTTTCTGACTTTGAGAATGTAGATTTAAGATATCTTCTGGCTCAACTAAACCCGACCCGGGAGAAAGTAACGAGTTTCCATGGCGAGGTTTGAGGCGGGGTTCTGCGGGTTCTCTAATACTCCGATTGGGTGACACAGGCAATCTGCAAAACCTGCAGGCCTGGGCTGCGAGGGATGCCTGTACTGATGCACCAACACCTTGTTCCTCATTGCACACTGACTCTCCATTTATGCCACTTCACATCCGTTACCTGCCTCTCATGGCTCCTGGTATGCAGTGCTCTGCTTTGTACTCACCACTGTGGCCCCACTTACCCTCCACATAGCTCCTCTGTCCCTCCATCCAATCTCCAAGGCCTTTAGAGTGTCTGTGTTATGCATCCAATGAGCCTTTATGGCCTCCATAAGAGCTTAATGTCTCACACACCACCCTTTGCCTTGGCACCTACCTTGCCAACTCACTGAGTATCGACTATGGCAAACCTCAGAAACCATGCTGAGAAAGCAACATGAAATTAAGTTTTGACTGTCTGTTGAAGAATTATTTTTTCCTTTAAAAAAAACTACCTCTTACGTTCCTTTAATTCGGAGAAAGACAAACATTGAAATTCATAAGCCTGGAGCTACCAATTAAAGCTGTGAAGTAGTTGGCACTTCCCTGTAACAATGGAAAGTTGTGCAATCAGTCTTGTAGTACTAACTCGGTCATGATAACCCTCAGGCTTACATCAACAGCTAAAGTGAAAAAAACAAGGAGTGAAGTTTTGTCAACACTGCAGTTTTCTTTCAAATAATTACAGTACAGAGCTTTAAATACTTAATACCTTTAACAGTCACCTTGAGCAGTTCCAGTGAGTTTATGCACTCGTATGCACATTTATGTCTCCCTTTAACAATGCCAAAAAAAAACTTTGTTATCTCCAACAGACACCTGACCTCCCCAAATGAGTCCCAGGAGCATATTCAAAGGGTATTCTAGATTTCTAGATTCCCTACGATGTGGAAACAGGCCCTTCGGCCCAACAAGTCCACACCGACCCTCCGAAGAGAACCCACCTAGACCCATTCCCCTACGTTTACCACTGATTAATCCACCTAACACTAAGGGCAATTTAGCATGGCCAATTCACCGAACCTGCACATCTTTGGACTGTGGGAGGAAACTGGAGCACCCAGAGGAAACCCACGCAGAATTGAACCCCGGTCCCTAGTGCTGTGAGGCAGCAGTGCTAACCACGAGCCACCATATCTTACTTCTCAAAGTGTATCCCTACTTTTCCAAGCTACTCTGCATGGTTTAGATGTGATCGTACTGGGTCTAATCTGCACGCATTCTGTTTCCCATACCTGACTAACAAGCGTCAGACATGGTTAGTGGCGTCTGCAGTTTTATATGAGCAGCTGCCTCGAGAATCTCAGCCATGCAATGGACACCTACACCACCCTCCCCACTCCCCTCCAGAATTGGTCAGTGCCTCTAGGGTATTCAGCTTTCTTAATGCCAGAGGGGCTCTCTGTCACTGTGAAATTGCAGGCCTCTGTTTTCACTCTTGTACACTTTAAGTCATCACAGGCATGGTGTCATGCACAAATATGCCTGCTCTCATGCACACACAGACTTTCACATGTACTTACACAAGCACAGATGACCAAGTGCAAATGTCCCAAGATATAAATGCATATTTCCAGTTACTCAAGCATGGACACACTTGTGCGCTTTCACACTCGTTTTCTTGCACTGCCTTAAACACTTTCAGCATGCAAACTCTTGCACAACTTTCCCACATTCCGACTCACAATTCAGTACTGCATGTGTATTAATTGAGAATACATTGAGAATGAGTGCACTGGCTGCAATAACTTTGAAAGTGTTGGTTGTGCTGTGCCCAGGACGTTTAGTGACGTACAGTGTATGAGGTGGCTGTGATTTTTTTCGCTTAAATTTGGATAAATCCCACTGCTTTTTCATTGTGGGAGTACTGTTGCTCCATTTAGGTTTGAACTCTGTTATTGAGTGCATTCCTTTTTCAAGTAGTAGGGCTGTTTCTTCTGTTTCAAAGGCATCTGTGCAAGTCTCTACAGAATAGTAGATGCATTCCGTTCTGAAGGTTTGGCTCATTACCATAATGACGCAGAACACTGGGTAGAGCTCTAGCCCAATGCAGCAAAGGTGCCGAATTGTGGGAACTGCAAAATTGTACTGTAGTTGGAAAGGCCCGTGAACTGCAAGTGGCAAAAATAGAATGTGCAACAGTTCTTAGAACAGGAAAGAAAGAAGGATCTTAATCGAGTACCTTGTCCAACCTCAAGACATTCCAAAACGCTTGAAGTCCACTGAAATACTTTTTGAAGAGGAGTCTTTGTTGTGATGTGAGAAAGCCAACACATTTGCACATGACAAGCTCTGGTAAACAGCAGTGGGTTAATGGTCAGATAACCAATTTTATTGGTGTTAGTTGAGGGGGATTGAACATTGACCTGGCAAAGTCACGTGAGAATGGCCAACTCCAGAGAGCACTGGGGCCTCTGTTTAACGTCACCCCCAAGAGTGCAGCACTCCTTCAGGTTAGACGCCAAAGGATATGGGGAGAAAGCAGGAGTAGGGGGTTTGAGTTAGATGATAGCTGTGATCATATGAATCAGATGTTGAGCATCTGGAGCCGACTCGGAGGATTGAATAGCCTGCTCCTACTCACATTTTCTACGTTTCAATGATCCAGTGTAGCTTCAGCCCAAGTTCCCTCTGAACTCAGTCACCCATCCTCAACAGCACCACCCTTTCCCAGCCACTCACCCTCAAAGTTGAAACGAGGGGTCACGGTGCTTGCAGAAAGTTGGCATTATCTTGGTTACCCATCATGCTTTGCTGATTTTTGGTCAGCCCGATGAGGCTTCGTTTTGTTCGTTGCCAAGGAATTCGCGCCACTTTGTCGTTAAGGGGCCTTGATGTTATCACAGTTACGACCCGTCTGGTTTGCATTCTGATGCCAGCCAGTCTGCCATCACAGTTACCGTGGGAACCTCTGCTTGCATTAGTGGGGTGCTCACCAGGAGGTGAAACGGCACCATAAGGATTTCGGCATTTATCGGTGAGAGGCTCTCGCTGAGCCTCGCAAGGAGATATTGTGACAGGAAACGTGAAGATTGGCCCAAGATTGAGGGTGTCACTGAAGGAGAGAAGGGCGGTGAGGGACAGAAGTTCAGGGAGAGATCTCCAGAGTCCAGAGTCAAGGTGATTGAAAACTGCCAATGGTGGAGTGAAGCCAGTGAAGAGAGCAGAAGGGATCCAGAGATGGGACGGATGCAGAGATGTCATCGGATTGCAGTAGTGGGTGAAGTCATCGAGGTGAAAGATGGGGTGACACTATGGGGAAATGTGGACACTGAGACACCTATTGTAAGGTTTAAGGGTGTTGCTGAACTGGAACTAAACGAGTCTTGGTTGAGTCCACATTTACAGAGACTATTGGATGGGAGGGTGGCCTAGGATAGTCACTTTCACAGGCAACAAAGACATGACTGGGGATGTTAACTGCAGATGGACTGAGGCAGGGCCAGAGGAGGGTAATAATATGGAAGAGAGATAGGCAGATAGTGCCTTCCTTGGGGAATGCATCAGGATTTGCTGAACCTGTCTGATCTATTTAACCCAATCCCCCTGAAAAGAGAAAGAGGAAGGTTTCTTAGTATTGACAGGCACTGGGGCAGCACAGTGGCTCAGTGGTTAGCACTGCTGCCTCACAGCACCAGGGATCCTGGTTCAATTCCTGCCTCAGGCGACAACTGTCTGTGTGGAGTTTGCACATTCTCCCCGTGTCTGTGTGGGTTTCCTCCAGGGTGCCCTGGTTTCCTCCCACAGTCCAAAGATGTGCAGGTTAGGTGGATTGGCCGTGGGAAATTGCCCATAGTGTCTGGGAATGTGGTGCTCTGTGAGATCACCATGGGAAATGCAGGGTTACAGGGATAGGGTAGAGAGGTGGATCTTGGTGGGATGTTCTTTGGAGGATCACTGTGAACCCAAGGGATCAAGTGGCTGTTTCCACACCGTAGGGATTCTATGAATCTAACCAGAGACCAAAGCACTGAAGGTTAATTGACTGTTGTCTCAGTAGTTCACGAAAGATTTGTAACTGAGTGCTGCAGAACAATCTTCATAAGCATAGGCCAGGCCATCAATCACCTGGCTCCAAGGGTATCATTGTCACACTGAGTCAGGAGAGTTTAGTCTTTGAGATGTGTGAAATTTCTTTCAGTGTGTAACCAGCCAGGACCTCTATTGAACTGAATGGGAAGGAAATTCAGGAGGGAGGGCATCCTAAGTTAAGATGACCTTTTTTCTTTACTCGCAGGGTTTGGTGGGGGTGTTGTAACAAGATCAGGTGTTGTTTTCAGACAAAGCAGGATGAAGGTGTGAATTACACCCAGATCGAATGAATATGACTTCAGAACCCATCAGTGTCTTTTCGTCAGTGAAGTTGTAGGGAGTGTGTCAGTGTGAACCCATGCCCCATTTTTCTTCCTAATCACTCAGCAGGAACATTTCACAGTCTGCTTTTGGAGCTCATCCGAGGACAGTGCCTCTGGTAATGCTGCACTCTCTCAGTGGTTAGCACTGCTGCCTCACAGCACCAGGGACCCGGGTTCAATTCCAGCCTCAGGCAACCGTCTGTGTGGAGTTTGCTCATTCTCCCCCCGTGTCTGTGTGGGTCCCCCCTCCGGGTGCTCCGGTTTCCTCCCACAGTCCAAAGATGTGCAGGTCAGGGTGGATTGGCCAGGCTAAATTACCCACAGTGTTTGGTGCATTAGTCAGGGAGAAATGTAGGGGAATGGGTCTGGGTGGGTTGCTCTTTGCAGGGTCGGTGTGGACTTGTTGGGCCGAAGGGCCTGTTTCCACACTGTAGGGAATCTAATCACTGTACGTAGGATTACGTGCTTAGGTTTCTGGAGTGAAGTTTGAATATTCCCACCCCCCCCCCCCCACCCCCCCCACCCCACACACCCACACCTCCTGACTCAGAGGTGCTAACTAGGTACTAGCTAACTAAGTACTGCCAACTGATGATGCCCTGTCAGCTTCGGATCTAAATCACACCAAGGAAGAAGCAGTCAATTCCTGCAGTAATGCTGAACTGACAGAGTGGTGCATTGCCAAAGGTGATACCGAAGACTCACTTACCTGTTGAGCTGGGGAGAAGAGCAGCAGTTCTCAGTGCCCTGACCACTCTCACATAGAAACACAGAATCATTGAATCCCGACAGTGTGGAAGCAGGCCATTCAGCCCATTGAGACCACACCAAGCCCCCGAACAGAGAAAGACCATCCCTGCCAGCCTGTTCCTGTAACCCTGCATTTCGTTTGGCTAACCCCATCTAAGCCTCCACACCCCTGGAGCCTATGGGGCAATTTCCCATGGCCAATCCACCTCACCTGCACCTCTTTGTGATTGTGGGTGGAAACCGGAGCACCCGCAGGAAACACAGGGGGCGGGTGTGCAAACTCCACCCAGACAGTCGCCCGAGTCTGGAATCGAACCCAGGTTCCTGACTCTGCGAGGCAATAGTGCTAACCACTGAGCCACCATACCGCCCCACAACATGTGACAATGTCTCTTCTCTTATTGTTAGTGATGTAATCTTGTTGCTTTCAGATTAGCTTCCATCTTTGACTTCAGCTGCATTTAAAGTTAATTCATTTGCCTGGAGCACATTGGGACACCCTGAATAACACAGTATGTACACAAACGCTTCAGTCTGTGCCACATAAAGCTTTGAGCATGGCAGAACTGATCTTCCTGGAAACAGAATGGGCCATATTACCTAGTTGCACACTCCACCTGGCTCAGTGGCAGGATATAGAGGTACAGCACTCACATTACTAACGTACTAACACAGAGGCCAGAGCTGTTAAAATTTCGAAGATGTGTACAGATCTCAAAAGGGCAGCTGGAACATATTAATTCAAGTCTTACTGCGGTGGAGTGGTGCTGCGGTAGTGATGGAGTTTCGGTGGAGTTGTGGCATTGGATGGGAAAAGGCAGAATGGTACAGTGGCCAACTACAGTTGATGAGGAGAAGGCGAGGGCTGCAGATGCTGGAGAGTCCTAGTCAGAAAGTGTGTGGCGCTGGAAAAGCACAGCAGGTCAGGCAGCATCCGAGGAGCAGGAGAGTCGACGTTTCAGGCAAACGCCCTTCACCAGGAATGTGCTGAAGGGTTTATGCCCGAAACGTCGACTCTCCTGCACCTAACACTATGGGCAATTTAGAATAACCAATTCACCCTGACCTGCACATCTTTGGACTGTGGGAGGAAACGAGAGCACCCGGAGGAAACCCAGGCAGACAAATGGAGAATGTGCAAACTCCACACAGACAGTTGCCCAAGGCTGGGATCGAACTTGGGTCTCTGGTACTGTGGAGCAGCAGTGCGAACCACTGAGCCACCATGCTGACTAGGTGAGGACTGTTTTCGCTGGAGATCAAATGAATTGGGGGGAGGTGGGGGGATTGGATATCATGGAGACTTCTAAAATTCTAACAAGACTAGTCAGTGTAGATGCAGGGAGGAGGAATCTGATGGTGGGTGTGCCCAGAACCAGGGGTCACAGTCTGAGGATTCGGGGCAGACCATTCAGGACGGAGATGAGGAGACATTTCTTCACCCAGAGAGTGGTGAGCCCGTGGAATTCACTACCACAGGAAGTGGTGATGTCAAAACATTGAATGTGTTCAAGGGGCGGCTTGGCTTAGCTCTTGGGATCAAAGGTTATGGGGAGAAAGCAGGATTAGGCTATTGAGTTGGACAGTCAGCCATGACTGTGGTGAATGGTGGAGCAGGCACGAGGGGCTGGATGATCTCCTCCTGCTCTTATCTATTATGTTTCTATGAAGGAAGGTCAAGATGTTTCCGCACAGTGTGGGGATGTGTGACTTAGAGGAGAACTTGCAGATCGTGATTCCCTTTATCCATCTAGTTCGTATAAGTCGGGATTGGGAAGGTTGCCACCCTTTTGAAACTTGCGTTACCACAGTGCAATTTGCTTGTGCCAAGCATTGCTGCCACTATGCGTGGTGGTGGAGGGTGTAAATCAGGTATTGTAGGAGTTTAATAGTCTTACATTGTAAAACCTGCTCTTTTAACAAATGCCCCATAACTATTGGTGCCTTGGGTAGATTTCAATATAGTACACACTCACTTGGAGCTCTGAGGACTCAAGAAATTATGTTAAATAGTCAACTTTAATTATGATGTTCTGTGTGACGGAAGTAATGCAACTGGAATAACATAGAACATAGAACATAGAACAATACAGCGCAGTACAGGCCCTTTGGCCCTCGATGTTGCGCCGATCCAAGCCCACCTAACCTACACTAGCCCACTATCCTCCATATACCTATCCAATGCCCGTTTAAATGCCCATAAAGAGGGAGAGTCCACCACTGCTACTGGCAGGGCATTCCATGAACTCACGACTCGCTGAGTAAAGAATCTACCCCTAACATCTGTCCTATACCTACCACCCCTTAATTTAAAGCTATGCCCCCTCGTAATAGCTGACTCCATACGTGGAAAAAGGTGCTCATGGTCAACCCTATCTAAACCTCTAATCATCTTGTATAACATTTAAGCATAACTTCCTGGCAGTATAAGCAGTGCTGAGTCAGCAAGGCGTTAATGCTACATGGGTATATAACAACCTTGTGTATTTATATATCGCATTAAAAAGTATCTATCAAAGCAGACTTCTGTCCAAATCTCCGTTTGAGCTGTTGTCAAACTTTTTTAAAACATGAGATCCTATCGAAACTGGCCCCAGTTATTGTGCTGCACTGTCACCAGGTGATGTGATGTTTCTGCCACAAGTTCTTCAAGTGATTTGTAAAAAAATGCTAAACCTCCCAATCACTTTCCTCAAGCACCAAAACTTTGAAATCCCAAAATTCAGGTTTCAAGATAATCTACGCAATTCAGAATGACAGCAATTCCATTGACCGATTGAAATGCATTTTTTAACCATTTCATTTTGTCAACCTTCCTTGAGATACTCAAATTCCCTGGGCAATGGCATATTATGGGTAATAGCCCAATCTGTTATCAATTTTATGTAGCATGATAATTTATTTACTTTCCATTAACTTTACAGACAGGATGGAAAACAGATTCACTCCAATCTGCTTTGACCTTCCCATGAACTGCATGGCTGACATTTTTGCCTGGATGTCCGGTACTTAGAGCCAAACTTTGCTGTGCCACTGTGTCAGATTTCCTGATGAATATCAGTGCAATCAGTCTCACTAGTTAAAATGAATAAAAGTCACACTTAACATTTGGCGGTTCCTGCTCAAGTGTCATTTGATTTAAAAAATGGTCAACGAGTTTAAAATGTGGGCAGCTTCAGGGGGTGGTTGGTGGGAGGGGTAAGAGAGTTGACTTTTGAAAGCTGTAACTGTTACTTGATACAGTAAGTAAAACATTTGCAAATCTCCCCCTGTCCATGACAGGAGGAGATAATGTACTTTCAAGGGCAAGATTACAGAATGCCAAATTCACAGCTTGCAGGAAGTTGTAACCAGTGCTGTCAAATGGAAGAGCACCTCCCACCTCCAACTTTAACAAGTACAGTTGAGCACTCCCTATCCTTCACTGCTGATCTACACTGGGATCCTACCAAACCTGACTTGTACCTTCAGGTTTGATAAGCACCCCAGGCTCCCATCTGCACAACTGCTGAGCTAGCTGCAGTCGGTACATTTTCCATCTTGGTGTGCATTATCAGCTTCGAAACTTCACGTTGGACACAAAAAGATGTCTTTTATCTATTTTCTCACCCTTTGTTTAAAAAAAAAGGGATATGGTCCACTCAAAACAAAAGTAAATGGGAGAGAAAGAAGGACTTTGCGTTTTGTTGTGAAGCAATTTGATTCATCTATATGTTGAGGCCCTTCTTAAAGTGGAGTCACAGTTACAAAAAGGGAGTGAGGCAATAAATTGTACACAGCACGATCCAACAAGGACCAATGAGATAATAAAGTAATTGTTCCTCTTTTTGGATTCATGGGACATGGGTGTTATCTGGCTGAGACAGTATTTGTTGCCCATTCCGATGGGGCTGAGCTGCCTTCTTGAACTGCTGCAGCCCTTGTGGCATGGGTAGACCCATGAGAGGGAGGTCTAGGAGTTAGACCTGGCAGCAGCGAAGGAATGGCGGTTATATTTCCCAGTCAGGGTGACCCATGCTTTGAAAGGCTTTTTTGCCAGCTGGTGGGTGTTCCCCTCTATCTGCTGCCTTTGCTCTTCTAGAGGTTGCAGGTTTGAGAAGCTTTGGTGCGGGGGCTGTGGTGCAATTATTGATAGTGCACACTGCTGCCTCTGTGCAGCGTGAAGGAGAAGAGCTGACCATTGAGAGTTAAATGATCTATTCGAGGGACAGGGAGGTGGCTGGGCGTGGGGATCCTGGATATCGCTGCAGAGAGGTGCATAGCAGCTAGCACTGACAGAATGATGAATATTGTAGAAAACGTGCAAGTTAGATTTTAAAAGCAAAGTTAACTAGGGCATTGCTGCAATATGTGACAATGTATGTATTATTACAACTGTGCTGGATGAGGCATAAGCACGTGAGGTTAAGAAAAAATAGCAATCACAGCCATCTACCAAGTAACAGGAATTAAAATTTGGCTTTTTTCTCCGAGGTCAGGACTGCAGAGTCAGGACATTCCCAGCTTTGAACACCTGACCTGGGGCAAAGGTCAGCTTTTGGCCCTGGGAGAAGTGGGAGTCATGGCAGGTGAACATCAGGAACAGAACGGCACATCTGGGTGTAGAGACTGGCGGGTGAAGGTCTACGCCAGCTCATCGGCATTTTAGCAAAGATAGGACACAATTTAAAAATGAAATAGCTTTCCTTAAACACGTCTATACCAAGGAATACCACTTCACGCCCTTCACCCATCACCAATCATGCTCTCCATGACAACGCATGCCCCCCCACCCGCAAGGGCACTTAATAGCCACTACACTAACCAAGTGTCAACCCATCTTAACCCATGCATCCCCCACTCATCTCCTCACATCTACAATGCCAACTCAATGCGTATCCATTGGGACAGGCCTTACAACTAACGCTGAAATGAGACAAAATTAAGTGTCCATTGAAGAATTTATTAATTTATAAATGCACTCTAGTTGATTTTGCTTTTTTAAAAAAAACTTATTTAATGCATTTCACGTTGTTTAATCCTTTGACAAACACACAGTTGAAACTCATTGTTGTACCTCAGTCTGTAACCACTTGGTGCTGTCAGTTAAACAGTGAACTGAGAGACACCACACTTTGATAATGGGAGGTTGTGAAATCAATCAGGCAGCCCTAATCTAGTAATGATAGCCATCAGGCTTTCTACATAATAATGCACACTGCAAATATTTAAATTGCAGGAATTTTAAATTCCTTAGCAGCTTCTGTTGGCAATTTCAAACAAGTTGCGTTTCTGATGAGTTTATGTACAATTCTGTCTGCATTTAACAATCAAAAGGGCACGCAAAGGTGTTCTAGGACAATTTGATTAAGGGGTAATTTTCCTCTCTCACCCTGTCAAATTATTCAGCAGCTTTAAGCCTTCTTCTTAGTTAAAATTTGCAAGTCACATTTTGGGTGTCCTGCGAGTGAAAAATCCAATCTGTCTGAGGCAGTTGCCATTTATCACATAGAGCCCCTACAGTGTGGAAGCAGGCCATTTGGCCCATTGGGTCCATACCAACCCTCCAAAGAGCATTGCACCCAGACCTACCCCAATCCCTGCATTTCCCATGGCTAAACAATCTAGCCTGCAAATCCCTGGATATTAGGGGCATTTAGATGGCCAATCCACCCAACCTTCCCTATTTTTGGACAGTGGGTAGACACCAGACATGGGGAGAATGTGCAAACTCCACACAGACAGGGTGTAATTGTACCCCGGTCCCTGGCGGTGTGAGGCAGCACTGAGCCAGTGTAGTTGCCTTGGTGAATTATGGATGTGAAATGTGGAATTAGGCCTCAGTTCCCACTCACCCGCTTCCCCCGGGAGAATAAGAGATGATGTGTGGGCTTTGGGAACCATTTTCGTAATAACAAAGAGGCTCTCCAGAGAGACTCCGGTTCAAATATTCCTGGTGAGAATATATTCAAGGAACAGGTTGGGGGTAAAGAGTAAAAGCAGAAGGGCAACAATATTGATCGATGGTGGGTCGAAATTTAAGGGGAACAATGACCTTGGGGCTTGATGGACAGAAGAAATTGGTTAGTTACAGAATAAAAACACAGCTGTAACATTGCCTATTGAGAGTTAAGAGATGAAGGGGCAGATCTGGGGACAGCTTTCAGGGGAATATAAACCCCTAGATTGGCAGTGTGCACTCTCAATAGATGCACTGCAGCCACATGCCAATGCTTCTCAAACCTGCAGTCTCTACCTTCGAGAAGGACAAAGAGAGCAGATACATGGGAACGGTGTGAATTTGTAGATTCTCACAGCGCAGAAAAGGCCCTTTCACCCGTTGAGTCTGAGCTGCCATTACTACCACTTAAAGTGCATTAATCCCAATTTCCTGCACTTTTCCCACATCCTCGAACGTTATGATATTTGAAGTGCTCACCCAAGTATTTGTTAAAGTTCATAAGGTTTCTGGCCTTTGCTCCCTTGCTAGGCTGTGCATTCCCGATTCCCACCAACTGAGTCAAAAAGTTTTTTTCCCAAATCCCCGCTTAACCATCCTGCCATAAGCCCCCTCGTGGTTAACCCCTCAACCAGGCTGCTCTGTATTCACCCTGTCCATACCCCTCATCATCTTATACACCTCAATCAAATATCCTCATTTAAACTGGAGCAAGAAGCAAGGAAGTTGAATAATTCTAAGGTACATAGACAAGGACAGAATTTTAGTGATCAGTACCTTTGACTTTGTGTCTCTCCTGAGGTTTGGTGATTCTCAAGTTAATCGATTTTTAATGGGAAAGCAACATTATGGTCGTTTGGAACTGGGGTGATTTTTATTTAAATTATATTTCAAAGACAATAAGAGAGGAAAACAATGCTTGGTCTTGGCCTGGGCAATGAAGTAGAGCAAGCCAGGGGATATTTTAGTGTGAAAACCTTTGGGTAATCATGATCGCAATAAAATCAGCTTCAAATACAATTTGTTTTAAAGTAGCAGGGGAAAGGGAAAGTCAAAGGTGGAAGTAGCCAGCTGGAAGATAGAGAGAGGTTTCCTGATCGGTGCTGGGTCCACTACTTTTCATTATTTATACAAAGACTTGGATGCGAGCATAAGAGGTACAGTTAGTAAGTTTGTAGATGATACCAAAATTGGAGGTGTAGTGGACAGCGAAGAGGGTTACCTCAGATTACAACGGGCCAACGGGCTGAGAAGTGACAGATGGAGTTTAATTCAGATAAATGCGAGGTGCTGCATTTTGGGAAAGCAAATCTTAGCAGGACTTATACACTTATTGGTAAGGTCCGAGGGAGTGTTGCTGAACAAAGAGACCTTGGAATGCAGGTTCATAGTTCCTTGAAAGTAGAGTTGCAGGCGGATAGGATAGTGAAGAATGCTTTTGGTATGCTTTCTTTTATTGGTCAGAGTATTGAGTACAGGAGTTGGGAGGTCATGTTGTGACTGTACAGGACATTGGTTAGGCCACTGTTGGAATATCGCGTGCAATTCTGGTCTCCTTCCTGTCAAAAGGATGTTGTGAAACTTGAAAGGGTTCAAAAAAGATTTACAAGGATGTTGCCAGGGTTGAAGGATGAGCTATAGGGAGAGGCTGAACAGGCTGGGGCTGTTTTCCCTGGAGCATCGGAGGCTGAGGGGTGACCTTATAGAGGGGCATGGATAGGATAAATAGGCAAGGTCTTTTCCCTGGGGTGGGGGAAGTCCAGAACTAGAGGGCATAGGTTTAGGGTGAGAGGGGAAAGGTATAAAAGAGACCTAAGGGGCAACTTTTTCACGCAGAGGGTGGTACATGTATGGGATGAGCTGCCAGAGGAAGTGGTGGAGGCTGGTACAATTGCAACATTTAAGAGGTATCTGGATAGTAATAGGAAGGGTTTGGAGGGATATAGGCCAGGTACTGGCAGTTGGGACTAGATTGGGTTGGGATATCTGGTCGGCATGGACGAGTGGGACTGAAGGGTCTGTTTCCATGCTGTACATCTCTATGACTCTATGACTCTAGGTTTTCAGTGGTCTGAGACAGGATCTAACAGAGATCAACTGGAAAGGAAGATTAACCAAGGAACCAATCACATTCCCTTGAGGATAAAAAGTGGCATATCAGCAATAGGACCACCGGGCTGACAAAGGAATTGTAAGTTTGAATGAAACAGAAGATTAAGGCCTCTAACAAAAAATCAAGTATGGAATATTACAGAAAGTCAGGAAGAAAACAGAATTTGGGATGTGAAGGGAGGAATTATTGAAAAAGGGTATATGAGGCATGGAGATAAAATATGAGAAAAGATTCTAAGTTAATGTAGAAAGGAATCTGAACATCAATAAGCACGTAGAACTTAAATAAATAGTTAAAAGAATGATAAGACCAGTTTGGAACAATAACAAAAGTCCTGCTCAGGAAACAGAAGGCATGACTAGGATATTAAGTGGGTGTTGACAACAGAAGATTATGAGAATAATGCTGCAGTCATGGAGGTAGGAATAGGCATATTGAATAGGATAAATATTAGATAAATGTGTTGCTAGGTAGAATGGTGTCATCAAAGTCAACGTGCCAACTTGGTCAGGTTGGGCTGCTGCCTAGGCTGCTGAGGGAAGCAAGCATTGAGATGGCAGAAGCCCTGACCATAATGTTTAAATCCTGCTGTGGTATGGGAACTGAAAGACTGCAATTGTCACATCGCCATGATGAAGTGTAGAGAGCGATAAGTGGAAAATGCAGGCCAAGCAGTCTAATGTCAGCGATTGGCTAAAAACTACTACATTCCCATTGTCAGGGAATAATTTTCTCTCAGAGAAGCATGGATTTATGAGAGAGTGCCAGCAAGATTTGTCAAGCATATCTTTTCTGATGGACCTGATTGAGTTC
The DNA here is from genome assembly GCF_047496795.1 of Chiloscyllium punctatum. Classification (NCBI taxonomy): domain Eukaryota; kingdom Metazoa; phylum Chordata; class Chondrichthyes; order Orectolobiformes; family Hemiscylliidae; genus Chiloscyllium; species Chiloscyllium punctatum. Next base: position 6,980,639 of record NC_092768.1, on the reverse strand, counting down.
TATAAAGCAACAGAGAGGTTTTCTGAAGGGAGTAGACATTGGTTCAAATGGTATTTGATAAATCCCTCATGAGAGACCTGTGCGAACGTTAGGAGCAGATGTTATTCAAGGGACAACAGTAAGATTAACCTAAATGGAGATAGGAGCCAATGTAAACTGGCGATTTCTAAGGGGAGAGTAGAATGCAGTCAGGATCCCAGGTACCCAGGACCGACTGCTTTACTTGGCATATTAATGACCTTGCCTTAGGTATCTGGAGAACAATATTGAAGTGTGCTGATGACACCAAGTTTGACAATGCAGTCAGTTGTGAGAATTGTGGTGCTGGATATCAGAAGGATGTAGACAGATTGATACAATGGATATGGCATGGCAGCCTAACCGAAAATGTATCGAATCCAAGGGAGTTCAATAGCAGGGTAGCCTGAGGTGCATATTCATGACTGTTTCAGGGCAGCAGGGCACATTTTATTACTTGGTTAAGAACATCCAATGGCATAGTGGTCGTGTAAGTATGAAACAGAGAAGTTATTGCTGAATCTCACGAACCCAAAAACATTGCATGAACTCCTAGGCAACGCTTGTTTTTGGAAGGATGTCCAGGACTTGCAAGGGGCACAGATTTTGGTAACCGGGATGAGGGATTTCAGTTCTGTGGAGAGACTGGAGAAACTGAGCTTCCCAGTACAGACATTATGGGTGGAAAGGCCACCTTTTCTCGCTGTAGCCATTCTACCGAGGTGAAAGGGCAACCGGACAGGGGCATTACACCTTTGGGAATGGTGAGGCATTTGATGAAATAAATAATGGAGAAGCCAGTGCCTCTGGCAAGTGGATCAGTAGCCGGTGTTTTGGAATAATTGCCAAATGATCTTGAGGGGAAATGGGATTCAGTTTACTTCCCTACACGAAAGATCACAAGGATCTCAAGCACACCTTCGAAAAGAGTGGCAGAATCAGAATTACTGTCAAAACATCGTCGCAAGCAAAAGCGAATTTGCAGCGCTAAGGGTGAGAAAATGGTATGGCAGGGGCCCACAGGGGATAGGGCTTTCAAAAGATGCTGCGAGATTACATGACCATAACTTCCCTGCTTTTCAGATTGTATCATGAAATGCAGATGAGGCTTTGTTTATAGCATCTCATCTGACAGCGCCTCTGCCAGCATGGGGCTACCTTGGTACAACACCAGGGAGTATCAACTGAGACCATTTACCCTGCGGGAGTACTACGTTTATCCCTGGGAGCTGACACTGACACCAGTTAAGCTATTGTTCCTCCAAATACAGTGAAAAACAGTCTGTTACTCCAACATCTATCTAACCCAAAAGGCTGTCGACTACTGTTGTACAGGAACATTTGTTCATCAATGTCAGTAATTTTCCCCGCTCCATCCATTAGTTTCCTCCTTAGAACCTGCCTCTTTGATCAATCTTTTAGTCAGCCCTTGCACTCTATCTCCCAACGTGTTCCTGTGATATTCAGAGGGAGAGACAGAGCACATTTATTGGAACAGAATGAGGAGGTTATTTGGCTGAGAACGAGCTGGCCTGTCTCATTTCGGCTTTGTAGCTCTGTACGGTTACGATATAGTGTGATTAAGTGTTTGCTCAAACATCTCCAGGATTCCTGCCTTGAGCACACATGGTGACTTCCAGATCCCCAACCTGCTAATTCAAATTTTTGTCCCCGATAGAATTTCTTTGTATTCACTCACTGGCATTTATTGCCAGTCCCTGATTGACCTTGAGAAGGTGACGATGAGCTGCCTTCTTGAACCTCTGCCGTCCATTCGGCATAGAGCCACCCACAGTACCATCAATGGTGGGAGTTCCAGGATTTTGACCCAATAACACGAAAGGAGCAGCGATGTATATCTGACCACTCTGCTGAAGAAAATAGATCGGCGCTATACAATCTCCCTCGGCCTCTTTTAATATATTCATGCGACTCAATCAAGTCACTCTTCTGTTGCAGAGAAAATAATCTGAATCTATTCAAGTTTATCCAAATAACTATGATCCTCCATCCCTTGCAATATGCTTCAGAAGGTCCCTTGTGCCTTCTCTAGTACAGTCACACTATTCCCGTTACACAGCAACATAGGAAATAGAAATAGGGGTAGGACATTCGGCCCATCGAATTTGTTGTGTATTAGATCATAGCCAACCTTCTGTCTCAATGCTACTTTCTTGCACTCATCGAGAAACCTGTTGACTTCTGTCTCTGTGGCGACTGAGCCCTCCCACAGACCTTGGAGTTAGAGAGTTACAAATATTCACCATTCTTTGAGTGAAGACATTTTCTCAGGACAACATGGCCTGATAGTGCCCTCTTTGATCCTAGACTACCTCACCAAGGGAAACATCCTTCCTGCAACTACCCTGTCAAGACCCATCAAAAATGCGGATGTTTCTCTCCAGAGAGTTTCGATCCAAAATGCAGTGATTACAACTGCAGCATTCCTCTCGCTATGACTTGACTGGGGTGTTGATGTACTAGCGTAATCTTTCTATTCTCCATGCGAGTTTCACTGGAAAGACCAGGATTTGCTTCCCATCCCTAATGACCCTCAGACCAATTATTTTGCTGCATCATTTTCAGAGGGGACATTAGGAGCCAACCACACCCTCGTGGGTCTGGAGTCACATGTATGCCAGGGAAAGACGGCAGATTTCCTTCCCTAAAGCCTATTACTGAGCTGGATGAGGTTTGAACAACCATCAGTAATGGGTGCCATGGTTGGCATTACTGAGACTGGAATTATATTCCCCTTATACAAATTCAATTCTAATTCCACCAGCTGGCATGCTGAGATTTGAACTCACACCCCTGTCTGCCTTTCTAAACTGAAAACATTTTGTTTCTACATGGGCAGTATCCCTGTATTCCCAACCTATTCATAAATCTGTCAAGATATGCTCTTTATGATGTTCTATAAGAGCACTTGGGATGTTCAAATGTGTTGATGATGCTAAATAAATGCAAGTTGTTGTTCTTTCTTGGAATTTTGGCAAACCAATTCAGTCTTTGTTCACGCAGTGGTATCCTGAATGGTCCTTTTGCTTTTGTGTGATGTTAATTCTTATAATTAAATTTGGTTTGGAGTCTTACATTGTAGAATAACGCCGTAAAATCAGAGATCATGAGTGCACGATAGGTAACCTCTCTGACCCCCAGTGAATAGTACCTTCAGCGAAAGGGTGTTCATCCGAATGCGTCAAAGACATGCAGAAGCTTAACTTGCTGTATTCGATGCACATGTCGGAACACAGATGTATATCTGCACAGAAGTAGTGGTGTACACAGACACAGAGACAGATACAGAGACAGACACAGACACACACTCCCTCTCTCTCTCACACATACACACACACACATATATAATACATATCAGTTTTTTTTTAGATTAGATTAGATTAGATTACTTACAGTGTGGAAACAGGCCCTTCGGCCCAACAAGTCCACACCGACCCGCCGAAGCGTAACCCACCCATACCCCTACATCTACATCTACCCCTTACCTAACACTACGGGCAATTTAGCATGGCCAATTCACCTAACCTGCACATCTTTGGAATGGTCTGGAGACTGGAGGTTGGGAGGTTGGGAGCTTTCACACATCCCAGCTCACCTATATCCCAGCTCCCTCACTCCCCAGCCCAGCTCCCCCACATCCCAGTGCCCCCACAGCCCAGCTCCCCCACATCCCAGTGCCCCCAGGGCCCAGCTCCCCCACAGCCCAGCTCCCCCACATCCCAGTGCCCCCAGAGCCTAGCTCCCCCACAGCCCAGCTCCCCCACAGCCCAGCTCCCTCACTCCCCAGCCCAGCTCCCCCACATCCCAGCTCCCCCAAATCCCAGCTCCCCCACACACCAGCTCCCCCACATCCCAGCTCCCCCAACAGCCCAGCTCCCCCACAACCCAGCTCCCCCACATCCCAGCTCCCCCAAATCCCAGCTCCCCCACACACCAGCTCCCCCACATCCTAGTGCCCCCACAGCCCAGCTCCCCACAGCCCAGCTCACTCACTCTCCAGCCCAGCTCCCCCAAATCCCAGCTCCCCCACACACCAGCTCCCCCACATCCCAGCTCCCCCAACAGCCCAGCTCCCCCACAACCCAGCTCCCCCACATCCTAGTGCCCCCACAGCCCAGCTCCCCACAGCCCAGCTCACTCACTCCCCAGCCCAGCTCCCCCACATCCCAGTTCCCCCACAACCCAGCTCCCCCAAATCCCAGCTCCCCCACAACCCAGCTCCCCCACATCCCAGCTCCCCCACAGCCCAGCTCCCCCACAGCCCAGCTCCCCCACAACCCAGTGCCCCCACATCCCAGCTCCCCCACAGCCCAGCTCCCCCACATACCAGCTCCCCCACAGCCCAGCTCCCCCACATCCCAGCTCCCCCACAGCCCAGCTCCCCACATCCTAGTGCCCCCACAGCCCAGCTCCGCACAGCCCAGCTCCCTCACTCTCCAGCCCAGCTCCCCCACATCCAGTTCCCCCACAACCCAGCTCCCCCAAATCCCAGCACCCCCACAACCCGCTCCCTCACTCCCCAGCCCAGCTCCCCCAAATCCCAGCTCCCCCACATCCCAGCTCCCCCATATCCCAGCTCCCTCACTCCCCAGCCCAGCTCCCCCACATCCCAGCTCCCCCAAATCCCAGCTCCCCCAAATCCCAGCTCCCCCACAGCCCAGCTCCCCACAGCCCAGCTCCCTCACTCCCCAGCCCAGCTCCCCCACATCCAGTTCCCCCACAACCCAGCTCCCCCAAATCCCAGCTCCCCCACAGCCCAGCTCCCCCACAACCCAGTGCCCCCACAGTCCAGCTCCCCCACATCCCAGTGCCCCCACAGCCCAGCTTCCCCAAATCCCGGTGCCCCCACAGCCCAGCTCCGCACAGCCCAGCTCCCTCACTCTCCAGCCCAGCTCCCTCACAGCCCCGCTCCCCCACATCCAGTTCCCCCACAACCCAGCTCCCCCAAATCCCAGCACCCCCACAACCCGCTCCCTCACTCCCCAGCCCAGCTCCCCCAAATCCCAGCTCCCCCACATCCCAGCTCCGCCATATCCCAGCTCCCTCACTCCCCAGCCCAGCTCCCCCAAATCCCAGCTCCCCCACATCCCAGCTCCCCCAAATCCCAGCTCCCCCACAACCCAGCTCCCCCACATCCTAGTGCCCCCACAGCCCAGCTCCCCACAGCCCAGCTCCCTCACTCTCCAGCCCAGCTCCCCCACATCCCAGTTCCCCCACAACCCAGCTCCCCCAAATCCCAGCTCCCCCACAACCCAGCTCCCCCACATCCCAGCTCCCTCACTCTCCAGCCCAGATCCCCCACATCCCAGTGCCCCCACATCCCAGTTCCCCCACAATCCAGCTCCCCCAAATCCCAGCTCCCCCACAACCCTGCTCCCCCACATCCCAGCTCCCTCACTCCCCAGCCCAGATCCCCCACATCCCAGCTCTCTCACTCCCCAGCCCAGATCCCCCACATCCCAGTGCCCCCACAGCCCAGCTCCCCCACATCCCAGCTCCCCCACAGCCCAGCTCCCCCACATCCCAGCTCCCCCACAGCCCAGCTCCCCCACATCCCAGTGCCCCCACAGCCCAGCTTCCCCAAATCCCGGTGCCCCCACAGCCCAGCTCCGCACAGCCCAGCTCCCTCACTCTCCAGCCCAGCTCCCTCACAGCCCCGCTCCCCCACATCCAGTTCCCCCACAACCCAGCTCCCCCAAATCCCAGCTCCCCCACAGCCCAGCTCCCCCACAACCCAGTGCCCCCACAGTCCAGCTCCCCCACATCCCAGCTCCCCCACATCCCAGCTCCCTCACTCTCCAGCCCAGCTCCCCCACAGCCCAGCTCCCCCACTCTCCATCCCAGATCCCCCACATCCCAGTGCCCCCACGGCCCAACTCCCCCAAATCCCAGTCCCCCCACCTCCCACATCCCCCCCCCAACAGCCCTGCTCCCCCACAGCCCAGCTGTGTCTAACTGTGGGTGGAGTACCTCTGCCCAGGCTGGTTGAATATCGCCCCCCTGTGGACGTGCTTGGGTGGTGAGGTGGGGGATGGGGTGTTTGCAGGGCTGGGGGTTCAGGGTGATGGTGGTGAGTGGTGGGTGAAACAGGCTCTCGGTGATAGCGCACCTCAGGCCTCACTGGGAAAACAAACCTGGGTTCTCTGTGAACCTGTTGAGTGAACGCCAGCCACACACAGGTGTGAGGAGGTTTGGGCCCTACACCTCCGAAAGGATTTGCCGGCCTTAGAGGCAGTCCCAAGGAGATTCCCGAGAATGATCTCAGGTTCGAAGGCCTTGTCGGATGAGGAGCCCTTAGTCGATGGCGTTCAGAGGGATGAGAGGAATCTGATCAAATCTTAACAGATTACTCCGGACACCTGGATAAAAGCAGAGGTGGAGCAAGTGCTTCACTCACGGGGGAGAGACTGGGACCCGAGGGCGCAGCCTCAGAGGGAAGGGGCCACCCTTTACAACTGAGATGAGGAGGAGTTTCTTCAGCCAGATGCCGCAGAGAGGTGTGGAGGTTGAGAGTATTAAAGACAGAGATCGATAGGGTCTTGAATATGAAGGGATCAAAGGTTTTGGGGAGCAGGCCGGAGAAAAGGGTGGACAATCCTATTAGCTATGATTGCATGGTGGAGCCGGGCAGATGGACTGAATGTCTGAGCTCTGCTCCTCTTCCTTATGGTCTATGGCCTGTCTCAGGGTGGAAACGACGGGCGAGGCCAATGCCAGTTTTCCTTGCTAGCTTCACCACGCTCACTGTTCTGACTGACTCACCTTGACCACCCGCTCAGGTTGCCTCTTGGTGAATTTTCAAATCCCGCTTTTCAAATCTCAGTGCGGCCTCACCCCTCACTAAGCTGCCCCACCCTCTGGCCTCTACGATCCTCCAAGAGATGGAATGAAACATTATCACATTGAAGGTTATGGGCCAAGTACTGGCAAGTGGGACTAGTCCACCTTTACCCTCGGTCAAAATATCGGTGCAGACTTGATAAGCTGAGGGGTCTGTTCGGGACCTCACGATTCTGTGATTGCAAATCTGCCTTTCTCTTGCACATCCCGATTTCTAATCTCTTCATCGTCGGTGATTTCACCCACCAAAGCCCTGAACTCTGGAATTTCATCCCTGGAAATCCTTAGCTCCTTCACCTCTCTGTGCATGAAACACAGAAGGCTAGCACACAGTGGCAGCAGTTAATTAGGAAGGCTAGTGGAATATCGGCCCACGGTTCAGGGAGGTTGGAGTATAAGAATAGGGAAGTCTTTACTGGAACTGTACAAGGTGTTGGTGAGACCACGTCAGGAGCACTGTGGGCAGTTTCGGTCCCCTTATTTTAGCAAAGGTATTGTCTCATTTGAGGCAGCTCAGAGAAGGTTTGCTGGGATAATCCTCAGCGTGGACGGACTGTCTTGTGAGCAAAGGACAAACTGGTTGGGACGCTCCTCGCTAGAGTTTAGAAGAACGAGAGGTGGTCTTCAGGATTCTTCAGGGGGCTTGACAGGGTAAATGCTCAGAGGATGTTTCCCCTCGGAGAGAGAGTCGAGGATCAGAGCGCATCGTCTCAAAATGAAGGTGCGCCAATTTAACGCTGACGTGAGGAGGAATGATTTCTCTCTGGAGGCTTTGAGTCTTTGCACCTCCTTGTCGCAGAGAGCTGTGGGGGAGCAGGGTCCTTGTGTCCATTTAAGGCCAAGACAGATTCTTGATCAGTTTGTGGGGAAAAGGGAAGAAAAGTAGATGTGAGAAATGTCTGATCAGCCATGACCCTGCTGATAGTAGGTGGCACGGTGGTACAGTGGTTAGCACTGCTGCCTCACAGCGCCAGAGACCCGGGTTCAATTCCCGCCTCAGGCGACTGACTGTGTGGAGTTTGCACATTCTCCCCGTGTCTGTGTGGGTTTCCTTCGGGTGCTCCGGTTTCCTCCCACAGTCCAAAGATGTGCAGGTCAGGTTGAATTGGTCATGCTAAATTGTCCCATAGTGTTAGGTAAGGGGTAGATGTAGGGGTATGGGTGGGTTACGCTTTGGCGGGGTGGTGTGGACTTGTTGGGCCGAAGGGCCTGTTTCCACACTGTGAGTAATCTAATCTATGAATGATGGAGCAGGCTTGAGGGACCGAATAAGCTACTCCTGTTCCTATTTCTTATGGTCTGTTTGTACACTCCTTCAAACTATCTTGGCTTTTGGTCACCTGTCCCAAAGTCTGCTTATGTGGGTGCGGTGTCAAATTTTTCTTTCACGCTGTAATTTACATAAAAGATTGCAGGATCACAGAATTGTTAAGCTGCAGAAGGAGACCATTTGGCCCATCGTGCATCTACCAGCTCTATTACCAAGGGCCAATTTTCTGCCTTTTTCCCCATACCCCTGCACATTATTACTATCCAAATCATCATCCAGTGCACCCTTGAGTTCTTTCATTGAACCTGCCTCCCATTTCCAGTTGCTGCATCCCACACCCTAATTACTCACTGTATGATGTTAAAACCCTTGCTGATTTCATTTCATTGTTTGTTATCTTTGTCCATTTTGGTTTGGAGCTGTGAACAACTTGTGTAAGTAGAAAAGAAACAAAGAAGTTGTCGTTTGCTTGTGAGACCAGGCCTGAATGTTAACTGCAGGTTGGTCCTTCATCAAAGGATTCTATAGATGCTTCGACACCAGTAGAAACGCTGTTTCACCAGACAGTAGACATTAATGAGGTCAGTGTTAAGATTAGAGTGCTGCTGGAAAAGCACAGTAGGTCAGGCAGCTTCCGAGGAGCAGGAACATCGGCGTTTTGGGCCTTTCATCAGGAATGCTTAATGAGGTCAGTACCTGTTAACTGGTGGCAGCAAATCTTGGAGGGAATGCGATAGTCAAGCAGAGGGTGAAGCAGGAGTGCTTGAACTGGTTTTCAGACTGCATGTCTGAGAGAAGGCTCACGTCTGTTGATGCTTCAGCATGACGATTTGAAAGCTCCCTGCCGAACCTCCCGTTATCAGCAACTGCAAGCCCAGGGAATGGAAACTTAGTTTGTAAGTATCACTGAGGCTTCCTCAGAGTGAACCGAAAAGGTGACATTGATTGTCTTCAGAAAACCAGCCAAAAAAACAATCCCATGTGGCTATGGAACACCTCATTGTGAAAACCACTTAAGTAATCTGGCCAGTGTTACTACTTTTTCTAATGTTATCCCTCCACTGTGAAAACATTTACAGAACAGCAGATGCTGGTGACTTGAAACAAAAACAAGAATTGCTGGAGAGACTCAGCAGGTCCAGTAGCATCTGTGGAGAGAGAAAGCAGTATCAGAGTTTTGGGTTCCCTGACAAATACTGCCAACTTGTTAACTTTCTCCAGCTCTTTCTAATATTGTTTCTCTTAATTGTCCTTTTGTCTGCCTGTGTTTTGTGTGAATGAGATTGAAAACCGAAGTTATTGGATTAAAATCACAGACATTAATTAAATTACTTTGTTCATTTTTGCTCTGCTAAAATGGGGCAGCACGGTGGCTCAGTGGTTAGCTATGCTGCCTCACGGCTCCAGGGACCCAGGTTCGATTCCTGCTTCGGGTGACTGTCCCTGTGGACATTCTCCCCGTGTCTGCATGGGTTTCCTCTGGGTGCTCTGGTTTCCTCCCACCATTCAAAGATGTGCAGATCAGGTGAATTGGCCGTGCTAAATTACCCATGGTGTTAAGTGCATTAGTCAGGGGTAAACATAGGGTAGGGGAATGGACTTGGGTGGGTTACTGTTTGGAGGGGCAGTGTGGACATGTTGGGCCAAAGGGCCTGTTTCTGTCCTGTAAGTAATCTAACCTAATGTTATCAATAAACTGCGCAGTCTTCCATTTAAGCTAAATATCCGATGTGTGGAATCAATCATTCACAAAGTCTGCGATTAGTTGTTCAAAATGTCTGATTAGGGAGCATTGGCGTCAATTTTGTGAGCTTTTAAAGGTGTTAATCTTACTGTGTTGCAGCTATTCTACTAGAAGATCTATAGACATTGGGCGGCTGAGTGATTCTGCTCTCTGACTTCATGTCATAACAGTGAAAAACTTTTCTTCTGACCTTGCCCTAATGTACATTTGCAAATGTTTTCTCTTCAGGTAATGATCCAGCTCTGTTTTACAAGCCTGTTATTATGTATTTTGGAATGGAGGACAAAGGAACATAGTATTATTTAACTGGAGACGAACTGCAGAAATCTATAACACAAAGGGACTTATGTACAAACGACAGAAAGCTAGCACACAGGTCCAGCAAGTAATCAGGGAGGCTAATGGAACGTTAACCTCATTTCCAGGGGGTCGGAGTATCAGAGTAGGGAAGGCTTACTGCAGCTATACAAGGTGCTGGTGAGACCACGCCTGGAGTGCTGAGCACAGTTTCAGTCGCCTATCGAAGGGAAGATATCATTTCATTGGAGGCAGTTCAGAGAAGGATCACTAGGGTGATCCTTGGTGTGTAAGGATTGTCTAATGAGCAAAGGCTAAACAATTTGGGATTCTACTCAGAGGTTTAGTAGAATGAGTGGGCGGCACGGTGGCACAGTGGTTAGCACTGCTGCCTCACAGCGCCAGAGACCCGGGTTCAATTCCCACCTCAGGCGACTGACTGTGTGGAGTTTGCACGTTCTCCCCGTGTCTGCGTGGGTTTCCTCCGGGTGCTCCGGTTTCCTCCCACAGTCCAAAAATGTGCAGGTTAGGGTGAATTGGCCGTGCTAAATTGTCCATAGTGTTAGGTAAGGGGTAGATGTAGGGTATGGGTGGGTTACGCTTCGGCGGGCGGTGTGGACTTGTTGGGCCGAAGGGTCTGTTTCCACACTGTAAGTAATCTAATCTAATTTAATCTCACTGGGTGGCATGGTGGCTCAGTGGTTAACACCACTGCCTCACAGCACCAGGGTCCCAGGTTCGACTCCAGCCTCGGGTGACTGTGTGGAGTTTGCACATTCTCCCCGTGTCTGCGTGGGGTGCTCTGGTTTCCTCCCACAGTCCAAAGATGTGCAGGTCAGATGAATTGCCCGTGGTGTTTAGGTGCATTAGTCAGAGGGAAATGGGTCTGGGTGGGTTACTCTTCGGAGGGTCGGTGTGGACTGGTTGGGCCGAAGGGCCTGCTCCCACACTGTAGGGAATCTAAGGAAACATGCAGGATTCTTAAGGGGCTTGACAGGGTGAATGCTAAGAGGATGAATCGCCTCAGTGGAGACTCTAGGAAGGTTTAGAATAAAGGGTTTCCATTTCACGCTGAGAGAAGGAGGCTTGTGAGTAATTGGAACTCCTTGCAGAGGAGAACTGTGGGAGCGGGGTCCTTGTGTATATTTAAGGCTGAGATCGACAGACGCTAGATCAGTTGGGGGATTAAAGATTGTAGGGAAAGGGCAGAAAAGTGGACATGAGAAATATCGGATCAGCCACAATCCTATTGATTGGCGGAGTAGGCTCGAGGGGCCGAATGGCCTACTCCTGTTCTTATTTATTCTGGAAGGATGGAGCATTGCAGATCCAAAAATCCCGGCTGAATTAAGATCAATCCCTCTGCATGCCATGGCTGCTTCTTTAACTGAAACCCGGTGTTGTCCAATCCTCCTGTCAGTGGAAATTGCTTCTGTGTCCCTGTTCTGCCAATACTGCTCACTTTCAACAATTCTGCAAACTGCCGCTTTGCTGAGGAGAACGGTTCCAGATTTTCAAGCCGCCTACTTTAATGATGGCCCGAATCCCCGGAACATTTCACAAGAAAGCTTTCTGCAGCCTCAAACATCCTTCCTCACAGGGGGCTGCCCTGAACTGGACACAATATTCTCATTAATTTTTGATATTCTAATTAATTTTTGATTTATGTATTTATTGTCACGAGTACCGAAGTACAGTGAAAAGCTTTGTTTGACGGGCAGATCATAGGAAGCAGGGACGTACAGAACGAACGACTTAGACAGAGGCACACGGGTAGCATTGCACAAGGTATACAAGAGAGGTAGGCGTTAGCAAGATTAGCGTTATTTGAGGCTAGAGTCCATTCAATAATCTAATAACAGCCAGGGAAGAAGCTGTCCCTGAACCTGTTAGTGCGTATGTTCAAGCTTCTGTATCATCTGCCTAGCGAAAGAGAGCGTTACCAATTTACAAAGGGTATTTGATGATGTTGGCAGCCTCTCCACGGCAGCGAGCCACATAAATGGAGTTGGGACTAAACCAGGGTTTGGCTATAGCTTGGTCACGGCTCCCCTGCATTTGTCCCGTCTCTGCCATTCTAACCCACCTTTGGCTTTATGAACTGGTTTCTGCCAGCGTCAGTTATTTGTGCACATATGCCCCGCCCCAGCCCACCTCGCCCCACCCCGGGTCTCTCCACTCTTGTAGTCTTTTTTCGAATCGCACCCTTTCGTTTCGATTGCGTCTCCTCATTCTGCCTGCGAAGTCGAGACCCTGTGGGAAGTGACTTACGGCACGATTCTCAGGCGCACAAAACAATTTATGCTTTTTGCATAAAGGATGACAGGGAGGGATGTAAAATCAGCTGCTGAGGAGCCTATGGGAGTGACAAAGGCAATGTTCATCAAAGGAAAGCCATTGTCAAGAAGCTGATTGGGGGTTTGAGTGGGTGAGCACTGGGATCAGAGGACAATCAAGATGTCAATCCAATGGGAAACATCTCCCGCCTGGATTTCCCATCTCCCATCAGCCTGCCTGGCCAAAAGCTATCCTTTCCCATCTTTGAATACTTGCTTCTTGGTTATAAATGGAAATGGGGGCAGGGATTGACAAAGAAACATCACAAAGGATTACCAAGTTCCTCGCATCATTGCTTCTAACAACTTGGAGGCTCTGGACGGATTATGAGGATCTTGCAACTTGTAAATGAAAGACAAATGAGATTTTGGCTCAACCATGGCTTACAAAATAAATTTAGGAGTTACAAAGAAGAAGCATGTAAAGTTCCCCCCAAAAAAAGCAAGCCTGACGATTGGGAGCATTTTGGAATTCAGCAAAAGAGGACAAGACATTGGGCATCAAGAAGGGGAAGTAGAATATGGGGGTAAGATTGCAGGAAGAATAGAACCCAATTGTCAAAGATCCTATGAACATGTGAAGAGAAAAATATTGGGAAAGGTGAATTAATGTCCCTTAGAGTTAGAGCTGCGAATTTATAATGGGGAACAAAGAAATGGCAAAAGAATTGAGCACATTCTTTGGTTCTGCCTCCACAAATAAGAGCACAAACAAGCCCTCAGAAATATTAGGGAACCAAAGTTCGAGTCTGAGAGTAGATTTGAAAGACATCAATAGTCGTAAAGTACTGATGCTGGGGTAATTACCGTGGTGAAAAGACCACCAACTCCCGAGTGCTTGATAGGGTGCTTTTCAGAATGCTGAAGGAAGTGGATACATTGGCGTTCATCTTCCAAAATTCGATCGACTCTGGAGCGGTTCCTACAGATTGGAGTCTGACAAATGTAACCACATCATTTAAAAAGGGAGGGAGAGTGAATTACAAACCAGTTAGCCTAACATCGGAGGCGAGGAAATTACTGGAGTGTATTATCAAAAATTTGAACATTTGGAAAACAGGACTGGGGTTGGACAAAGCAGAACCTGTTTGTGAAAGGTGCTGCATGATTATGAAATCTATGGGAGCCTTTATTTGAGGACCTAACTAGTAGATCAGGAAGAACCCCCCCCCCCCCAGTTGATATTGGGATTTTAGGAAGCTTTTGATAAGGTCCCTCATCCGTAGGCAAAGTTTAAAATGTGGGTTAACTCATCAGCAGAGTTGAGAGTTGATTGGCAGACAGGAAACAAGAGAGCGGGAATGAATGGGTCCTTTATCTGTGTGGCAGGCAGTCACTAGGATACAATGAGGTTTCAAAGTGGTTTAGACACACTACGTGACTTCATTAGTTTCCAAATCTCCTCCCAACCTCATTCCAGATCCAACCCTCTGACTCAGCACTGCCCTCTTGACCTGTCTGACCTATCCATCTTCCTTCCCACCTCGCTGCTCCAACCTCCCCGCTGACCTATCACAATCACCCCTCCCACCTGAATCCACCCGCAGCCTTCCAAACCACCTCCCCCTGCCCCACCTCCACCCTCTGATTTAATGCACAGCTCCCACCTCCCTCCTCCCCCACACCCCCCCCCCCCCACCCCACCCCCAAACACACCCCACACACACCCCATTCCTATGAAGGGCGTATGCCCAAAACATTAACTCTCCTGCTCCTCGGATGCTGCCTGAGCTGCTGTGCTTTTCCAGCGCCACGCTCTTCGACTCTGCCTCTCTCTGACTCTTTCAACTCTGCAGTTCTCACTTTCTCTCAAGTTCAGTGAGTGGGCAAACGCCATAGAGTGTTGCAAAATGTAAAGTTATGCACTTTTGGTGT
>NC_092768.1:5733738-5738738 GCF_047496795.1 Chiloscyllium punctatum | reverse complement strand
ACACACACACACACGTGTACACACGTACACACACACACACGTGTACACACGTATACACACACACACACGTGTACACACGTACACACACACACACGTGTACACACGTGTACACACACACACACGTGTACACACGTGTACACACACACACACGTGTACACACACACACACACACACGTGTACACACACACACACACACACGTGTACACACACACACACGTGTACACACACACACACGTGTACACACACACACACGTGTACACACACACACACGTGTACACACACACACACGTGTACACACACACACGTGTACACACACACACGTGTACACACACACACACACACACACACACACGTGTACACACACACACACACACACACGTGTACACACACACACACACACACGTGTACACACACACACACACACACGTGTACACACACACACACACACACGTGTACACACACACACACACACGTGTACACACACACACACACGTGTACACACACACACACACACGTGTACACACACACACGTGTACACACACACACACGTGTACACACACACACACACGTGTACACACACACACACGTGTACACACACACACGTGTACACACACACACACGTGTACACACACACACACACGTGTACACACACACACACACGTGTACACACACACACGTGTACACACACACACACACGTGTACACACACACACACACGTGTACACACACACACACGTGTACACACACACACACACACGTGTACACACACACACACACGTGTACACACACACACACACACACGTGTGTACACACGTGTACACACGTGTACACACACACACACACGTGTACACACACACACGTGTACACACACACACACACACACGTGTACACACACACACACACGTGTACACACACACACACACGTGTACACACACACACACGTGTACACACACACACACGTGTACACACACACACACGTGTACACACACACACACGTGTACACACACACACACGTGTACACACACACACACGTGTGTACACACACACACGTGTGTACACACACACACGTGTACACACACACACGTGTACACACACACACACGTGTACACACACACACACGTGTACACACACACACACGTGTACACACACACACACGTGTACACACACACGTGTACACACACACACGTGTACACACACACACGTGCACACACACACACGTGCACACACACACACGTGCACACACACACACGTGCACACACACACACGTGCACACACACACACGTGCACACACACACACGTGCACACACACACACGTGCACACACACACACGTGCACACACACACGTGTACACACACACACGTGTACACACACACACGTGTACACACACACACGTGTACACACACACACGTGTACACACACACACGTGTACACACACACACGTGTACACACACACACGTGTACACACACACACGTGTACACACACACACGTGTACACACACACACGTGTACACACACACACACGTGTACACACACACACACGTGTACACACACACGTGTACACACACACACACACACGTGTACACACACACACGTGTACACACACACACACACACACGTGTACACACACACACACACACGTATACACACACACACACGTGTACACACACACACACACACACGTGTACACACACACACGTGTACACACACACACACACACGTGTACACACACACACACACACGTGTACACACACACACACACACGTGTACACACACACACACACACGTACACACACACACACACACGTACACACACACACACACACGTGTACACACACACACACACGTACACACACACACGTGTACACACACGTACACACACACACGTGTACACACACACACACACACACGTACACACACACACACACACGTACACACACACACACACACGTGTACACACACACACACACACGTGTACACACACACACGTGTACACACACACACACACACGTGTACACACACACACACACACACGTGTACACACACACACGTGTACACACACACACACACGTGTACACACACACACACACGTGTACACACACACACACACACGTGTACACACACACACACACACGTGTACACACACACACACACGTGTACACACACACACACACACGTGTACACACACACACACACGTGTACACACACACACACACGTGTACACACACACACACGTGCACACACACACACGTGTACACACACACACACACACGTGTACACACACACACGTGTACACACACACACGTGTACACACACGTGTACACACACGTGTACACACACACACGTGTACACACACGTGTACACACACACACGTGTACACACACACACACACACACACGTGTACACACACACACACACACACACGTGTACACACACACACACACACACGTGTACACACACACACACACACACGTGTACACACACACACGTGTACACACACACACACGTACACACACACACACGTGTACACACACACACACACACGTGTACACACACACACACGTGTACACACACATACACACGTGTACACACACGTGTACACACACACACGTGTACACACACACACACACACACGTGTACACACACACACACACACACGTGTACACACACACACACACACACGTGTACACACACACACACACACACGTGTACACACACACACGTGTACACACACACACGTGTACACACACACACACGTGTACACACACACACACACACGTGTACACACACACACACACGTGTACACACACACACACACGTGTACACACACATACACACGTGTACACACACGTGTACACACACGTGTACACACACACACACACGTGTGTACACACACACACACACGTGTGTACACACACACACACACGTGTGTACACACACACACACACACGTGTGTACACACACACACACACACGTGTGTACACACACACACACACGTGTGTACACACACACACACACACGTGTGTACACACACACACACACACGTGTGTACACACACACACACACACACGTGTGTACACACACACGTGTGTACACACACACACGTGTGTACACACACACACGTGTGTACACACACACACGTGTGTACACACACACACGTGTGTACACACACACACGTGTGTACACACACACACGTGTGTACACACACACACGTGTGTACACACACACACACACACACACGTGTGTACACACACACACACACACGTGTGTACACACACACACACACGTGTGTACACACACACACACACGTGTGTACACACACACACACACGTGTGTACACACACACACACACGTGTGTACACACACACACACGTGTGTACACACACACACACGTGTGTACACACACACACACACGTGTGTACACACACACACGTGTGTACACACACACACACACGTGTGTACACACACACACACACGTGTGTACACACACACACACACACGTGTGTACACACACACACGTGTGTACACACACACACACGTGTACACACACACACACACGTGTGTACACACACACACACACACACACACGTGTGTACACACACACACACGTGTGTACACACACACACACACGTGTGTACACACACACACACACACGTGTGTACACACACACACACACACGTGTGTACACACACACACACACACACGTGTGTACACACACACACACACGTGTGTACACACACACACACACACGTGTGTACACACACACACACACGTGTGTACACACACACACACGTGTACACACACACACACACGTGTGTACACACACACACACACACACACACGTGTGTACACACACACACACGTGTGTACACACACACACACACGTGTGTACACACACACACACACGTGTGTACACACACACACACACACGTGTGTACACACACACACACACACGTGTGTACACACACACACACACACACGTGTGTACACACACACACACACGTGTGTACACACACACACACACGTGTGTACACACACACACACACGTGTGTACACACACACACACACGTGTGTACACACACACACACACGTGTGTACACACACACACACGTGTACACACACACACGTGTACACACACACACACGTGTACACACACACACACGTGTACACACACACACACGTGTACACACACACACACGTGTACACACACACACACGTGTACACACACACACACGTGTACACACACACACACGTGTACACACACACACACGTGTACACACACACACGTGTACACACACACACGTGTACACACACACACACGTGTACACACACACACACGTGTACACACACACACGTGTACACACACACACGTGTACACACACACACGTGTACACACACACACGTGTACACACACACACACGTGTACACACACACACGTGTACACACACACACGTGAACACACACACACGTGTACACACACACACGCGTACACACACACACGCGTACACACACACGCGTACACACACACGTGTACACACACACACACACGTGTACACACACACACACGTACACACACACACGTACACACACACACGTACACACACACACACGTACACACACGTGTACACACACACACACGTACACACACGTGTACACACACACACGTGTACACACACACGTGTACACACACGTGCCCACACACACACGTGTACACACACGTGTACACACACACGTGTACACACACACGTGCCCACACGCGCACGTACACACACACGCACCCACACGTACCCACACGCACGCGCGTACCCTCACGCACGCGCGTACCCTCACGCACGCGTTACCCTCACGCACGCGTTACCCTCACGCACACGCGCACACACACACGTACACACACGTACATATACACGCACACACACGACACGCACATACACGCACACAAACACGCACATGCACATACACACGTACACGCACACACACGCAGACACACGCACACACACGTACATA